>NC_069502.1:730953074-731093074 GCF_027579735.1 Bombina bombina
TAAATTCTGTTTTCTCCAACATAGGTGTGTCCGGTCCACGGCGTCATCCTTACTTGTGGGAACCAATACCAAAGCTTTAGGACACGGATGAAGGGAGGGAGCAAATCAGGTCACCTAAATGGAAGGCACCACGGCTTGCAAAACCTTTCTCCCAAAAATAGCCTCAGAAGAAGCAAAAGTATCAAACTTGTAAAATTTGGTAAAAGTGTGCAGTGAAGACCAAGTCGCTGCCTTACATATCTGATCAACAGAAGCCTCGTTCTTGAAGGCCCATGTGGAAGCCACAGCCCTAGTGGAATGAGCTGTGATTCTTTCAGGAGGCTGCCGTCCGGCAGTCTCATAAGCCAATCTGATGATGCTTTTAATCCAAAAAGAGAGAGAGGTAGAAGTTGCTTTTTGACCTCTCCTTTTACCAGAATAAACAACAAACAAGGAAGATGTTTGTCTAAAATCCTTTGTAGCATCTAAATAGAATTTTAGAGCACGAACAACATCCAAATTGTGCAACAAACGTTCCTTCTTTGAAACTGGATTCGGACACAAAGAAGGCACGACTATCTCCTGGTTAATGTTTTTGTTAGAAACAACTTTCGGAAGAAAACCAGGTTTAGTACGTAAAACCACCTTATCTGCATGGAACACCAGATAAGGAGGAGAACACTGCAGAGCAGATAATTCTGAAACTCTTCTAGCAGAAGAAATTGCAACCAAAAACAAAACTTTCCAAGATAATAACTTAATATCAACGGAATGTAAGGGTTCAAACGGAACCCCCTGAAGAACTGAAAGAACTAAATTGAGACTCCAAGGAGGAGTCAAAGGTTTGTAAACAGGCTTGATTCTAACCAGAGCCTGAACAAAGGCTTGAACATCTGGCACAGCTGCCAGCTTTTTGTGAAGTAACACAGACAAGGCAGAAATCTGTCCCTTCAAGGAACTTGCAGATAATCCTTTCTCCAATCCTTCTTGAAGAAAGGATAGAATCTTAGGAATTTTTACCTTGTCCCAAGGGAATCCTTTAGATTCACACCAACAGATATATTTTTTCCATATTTTGTGGTAAATTTTTCTAGTTACAGGCTTTCTGGCCTGAACAAGAGTATCAATAACAGAATCTGAGAACCCTCGCTTTGATAAGATCAAGCGTTCAATCTCCAAGCAGTCAGTTGGAGTGAGACCAGATTCGGATGTTCGAACGGACCTTGAACAAGAAGGTCTCGTCTCAAAGGTAGCTTCCATGGTGGAGCCGATGACATATTCACCAGGTCTGCATACCAAGTCCTGCGTGGCCACGCAGGAGCTATCAAGATCACCGATGCCCTCTCCTGATTGATCCTGGCTACCAGCCTGGGGATGAGAGGAAACGGCGGGAATACATAAGCTAGTTTGAAGGTCCAAGGTGCTACTAGTGCATCTACTAGAGTCGCCTTGGGATCCCTGGATCTGGACCCGTAGCAAGGAACCTTGAAGTTCTGACGAGAGGCCATCAGATCCATGTCTGGAATGCCCCACAGTTGAGTAATTTGGGCAAAGATTTCCGGATGGAGTTCCCACTCCCCCGGATGTAATGTCTGACGACTCAGAAAATCCGCTTCCCAATTTTCCACTCCTGGGATGTGGATTGCAGACAAGTGGCAGGAGTGAGTCTCCGCCCATTGAATGATTTTGGTCACTTCTTCCATCGCCAGGGAACTCCTTGTTCCCCCCTGATGGTTGATGTACGCAACAGTCGTCATGTTGTCTGATTGAAACCGTATGAACTTGGCCTTTGCTAGCTGAGGCCAAGCCTTGAGAGCATTGAGTATCGCTCTCAGTTCCAGAATATTTATCGGTAGAAGAGATTCTTCCCGAGACCAAAGACCCTGAGCTTTCAGGGGTCCCCAGACCGCGCCCCAGCCCACCAGACTGGCGTCGGTCGTGACAATGACCCACTCTGGTCTGCGGAAGCTCATCCCCTGTGACAGGTTGTCCAGGGACAGCCACCAACGGAGTGAATCTCTGGTCCTCTGATTTACTTGTATCGTCGGAGACAAGTCTGTATAGTCCCCATTCCACTGACTGAGCATGCACAGTTGTAATGGTCTTAGATGAATGCGCGCAAAAGGAACTATGTCCATTGCCGCTACCATCAAACCTATTACTTCCATGCACTGCGCTATGGAAGGAAGAGGAACGGAATGAAGTATTTGACAAGAGTTTAGAAGTTTTGTTTTTCTGGCCTCTGTCAGAAAAATCCTCATTTCTAAGGAGTCTATTATTGTTCCCAAGAAGGGAACCCTTGTTGACGGAGATAGAGAACTCTCTTCTACGTTCACTTTCCATCCGTGAGATCTGAGAAAGGCCAGGACAATGTCCGTGTGAGCCTTTGCTTGAGGAAGGGACGACGCTTGAATCAGAATGTCGTCCAAGTAAGGTACTACTGCAATGCCCCTTGGTCTTAGCACCGCTAGAAGGGACCCTAGTACCTTTGTGAAAATCCTTGGAGCAGTGGCTAATCCGAACGGAAGTGCCACGAACTGGTAATGCTTGTCCAGGAATGCAAACCTTAGGAACCGATGATGTTCCTTGTGGATAGGAATATGTAGATACGCATCCTTTAAATCCACCGTGGTCATGAATTGAGACCTGTGGAACCTCCCCCTTGGGGGAAGCCCCTTGAATTCCAGAAGATAACCTTGGGAGACTATTTCTAGCGCCCAAGGATCCAGAACATCTCTTGCCCAAGCCTGAGCGAAGAGAGAGAGTCTGCCCCCCACCAGATCCGGTCCCGGATCGGGGGCCAACATCTCATGCTGTCTTGGTAGCAGTGGCAGGTTTCTTGGCCTGCTTTCCCTTGTTCCAGCCTTGCATTGGTCTCCAGGCTGGCTTGGCTTGAGAAGTATTACCCTCTTGCTTAGAGGACGTAGCACTTGGGGCTGGTCCGTTTCTACGAAAGGGACGAAAATTAGGTTTATTTTTGGCCTTGAAAGACCTATCCTGAGGAAGGGCGTGGCCCTTGCCCCCAGTGATATCAGAGATAATCTCTTTCAAGTCAGGGCCAAACAGCGTTTTCCCCTTGAAAGGAATGTTAAGCAATTTGTTCTTGGAAGACGCATCCGCTGACCAAGATTTTAACCAAAGCGCTCTGCGCGCCACAATAGCAAACCCAGAATTTTTCGCCGCTAACCTAGCCAATTGCAAAGTGGCGTCTAGGGTGAAAGAATTAGCCAATTTGAGAGCACGGATTCTGTCCATAATCTCCTCATAAGAAGAAGAATTATTAGTGATCGCCTTTTCTAGCTCATCGAACCAGAAACACGCGGCTGTAGTGACAGGGACAATGCATGAAATTGGTTGTAGAAGGTAACCTTGCTGAACAAACATCTTTTTAAGCAAACCTTCTAATTTTTTATCCATAGGATCTTTGAAAGCACAACTATCTTCTATGGGTATAGTGGTGCGTTTGTTTAGAGTAGAAACCGCCCCCTCGACCTTGGGGACTGTCTGCCATAAGTCCTTTCTGGGGTCGACCATAGGAAACAATTTTTTAAATATGGGGGGAGGGACGAAAGGTATACCGGGCCTTTCCCATTCTTTATTTACAATGTCCGCCACCCGCTTGGGTATAGGAAAAGCTTCGGGGGGCCCCGGGACCTCTAGGAACTTGTCCATTTTACATAGTTTCTCTGGGATGACCAAATTCTCACAATCATCCAGAGTGGATAACACCTCCTTAAGCAGAGCGCGGAGATGTTCCAACTTAAATTTAAATGTAATCACATCAGGTTCAGCTTGTTAAACACTAAAAAACTCTAAGCCATCTCCGTGGAGATGTTGCCTGTACAACGGCAAAGAGAATGACTGGGGAAGGCGGAGCCTAGGAGGGATCATGTGACCAGCTTTGCTGGGCTCTTTGCCATTTCCTGTTGGGGAAGAGAATATCCCACAAGTAAGGATGACGCCGTGGACCGGACACACCTATGTTGGAGAAAAGCTTTTTAAAATTAGAAGAAGGAGAAAAGGATGAACCTAATCGCTCCCATTCATTCTTTATAAAATTTGCCATCTTTACAGGAACCGGGAAGGTCTGGGGCACCACCCTGTCCTCATATACCCTGTCCAGCTTAGGAATGGAGGGTTCTTCCGGAAGCTTCGGCTCCGGAACCTCCAGAGTAGCAAGCACTTGCTTCAGCATAAAGCGCAAATTCTCCATTTTAAACCTATAGCCAGGCTCCTCTGCCACCGGAGGTTTAGATGACACGGACTCCGAACTAGAAGGAACCCCCTGCGAAGCGTCGGAGTGAGCCTCATCGTCGTACCACTCCACAGGAGTTTCCAACATAGATGAATCCTGAGTCGGACCGCTCTGGAAAGCTCTATGCTTGCGCTTAGCAGAACGAGGTAAAGAATGGATCACTTTAGAGACTACCATTTGAAGTTGGTCCTCAAAATCTGGCGGCCAGCATATCTCCCCCAAAGGGGTAACATTTGGACCCTGGGGCGCTGCATGTGGAATAGGGGACGCAATTAGGGAACGCACCTCACGGAACGGAAAGCCCTCAGAGGTGGACGGCTCAATAGTACTAGACATTCTCTTATTTTTAGAAGTCGTAGCTCTTTCAAGGCATGTGGAACATAGTTGCGCAGGCTGGTCTACCGGAACCTCACAATAAACACAGTTAAAAGACTTACAGTAGATAAAGAGGGAGTACCCTCCAATGTGTCAGAATCCTCCATAGCTTTTATCAAAATTAAGAACAGGCACCTTTATAACCGCCAATGGCCGGGGCACTCACCACCTCCTCGGACTCGAGAAACCACTTTGCCTCCTCCGTCACAGATCAGACCGGAAGTGAAGCCCTAACAGGACTGCCCCTGCCTAAAGGAGAAAACGCGCCCAAAAAGGGTGTGCAAACCCCCCCCCGGAACCAGTCAGTTCCACCACATTGCCAGAGCCTCATCCCGCACATAACGCAGCAATGACACAAAGAATATCATGTAAAAACCCCCCCGTTCAATAATCCCCTTACCAGGAATATTAACCCTTGATTCTATAAAGATAAAAAGGCGCCACATTGTGGCCCTGTCTTCTGTGTTATCAATATAATAAAAAATGAAACGATCTTACCAGAATCCATGCCGCAGAACAGGAACACGGTCCTTCAAGTGTGACAGGTCGAAGCATCGCTCCTGACATGGACTTGAAAGAAGAAAGCAGTCTGCAAAACTCGTCAACGCCGATTGCTGTAGGAGCTGTTAATATGAGTTGGGATAATGTCGCAGAGAAGAGCTCTCCCTGCATCTCTGTATTCTAACTTTCACCCAGGCCCTCAACTGAAAGGCTCGTTAGGGTTACTTAAACAGCCATCCCATAGCGAAGAATAGTACCCTCCATAAGAGACCTCCGAAACTTCGGCACTTCTCTCTGCCATCCTCCTGTGACAAAAGGTAAGGAATGACTGGGGGATGAGGGGAGTGGGGGAGGTATTTAAGCCTTTGGCTGGGGTGTCTTTGCCTCCTCCTTGTGGCCAGATTCTTAATTCCCATAAGTAATGAATGAAGCTGTGGACTCTCCTCCCCTTTAGATAGAAATGTGGGTTTAATTTCCCTTTAAGGCTTTCTTATCTTCTCCTTCAGTCTGTACACAATGGCTAACACTTAGAGAACAATTGAAAAGGTAAATTCTATTACCTCTCTCTTTTTTTTTTGATTTCCAGTTAGGCTGTATGTGGGTACTGAGGATTTGGTACCTTTGTTAGAAAGATATACAGATCTCATGTGAATTTGCATTTCATGAAGTTTATGCTTCTTTGCTTTTTATTTGGTCAGTGACTTACATTCAAGGAGGCCTTTACATATATATAACTTTAAAGGTTAAAAATTGCCGTGATTTGCACAAGCTCATCATTTTTCCTACCACAGCTTCATAGAACAGTTAATCTTTATGCAGCCAATCAGAATGCTGGACAACTGCATATTTTGCATTTCCTACAAAACGATACAGTCATCAGGACACTCATTGTATAAAGTACATCAATGTAACCAGCACACAAGCAGGTATAGGGGTGCAAGACAAGGGTTACTGTATCCACCAGTAAATGAACAATGCTCCTTTGTGATGGAATAACGTGAGTGTAAGTATTTGGTGGCGCTGCCATTTTGGATTTTTTTTGTTTAGGCCATTCGTGAAACTGGAGAAAGACACTGCTGGAGCAAAGAGTTGCCAAATAAAATTTACTAATTTGTCAAGTAAAATATGTAGTAGCTTTGTAAATTTTTTAAACCTATCAGACAGAAAAATCTTTTCTGGGATTATTTTTATTATTATCATTTATTTGTAAAGCGCAGTCAAATTCCGTAGCACTGGGTATAATGATAGGGGTATACAATGGCAAAGATTTGTGATAAAATACAAAACATAACAAAACTAAGCAAATCTAGTGAAGGAGGAACTGAAGAGGGCCCTGCTCCGGAGAGCTCACAGTCTATAGGTTTGGGGTGCAGAGACATAAACCTACTTAGTGGTAAAACGTTCAGAACATAAGTTATGTTATTGAAATATTACTTACCATTAACATTTTGTGCAGATCTTCTTCAAAAGCATCAATATTGCAATCTAGCTTGTGCAAGTCATCCAGAACCTCATGTAGCATGAACTGATAGTATTGCTTCATCAGAAGTCCACCCTTTAACACTTCCTTGCATTCCCTCACAAGCTGCAGGAGAAAACAAATGATTCAATCACAGCCAACAATCAAACAATCAGGGAATTAGCAGCACTAAAGAATGTTTTGATTTATCAATTTTTTTTCGTTCTCTTGCTATATTTATTTAAAAAGCAGCCATGTAAAGCTTAGAAGACTGACCATTTTTGGTTCAGAACCTGGGTTACGCTTGCTTATTGGTGGCTTAATGTAGCCACCAATAACCAAGCACTATAGAGGGTGCTAAACCTAAAATGGTCCAGGCTCCTAAGCTTTACATTCCTGCTTTTTAAATAATGAAAGCAAGAGAACAAAAAAAAATTGATAATAGGAGTAAATTAGAAAGTTGCTTAAAATGACATGTTCTATCTGAATCATTAAATACAAAATTTGTGTTTAGTATGCCTTTTAATTGGCAAAAACTTGTGTTCAGTGAAGATCAAGTAACAACTTTGTAAAACTCACACAGCAAGCATCCATTTTTGTTTGCTCATAAGGTACTTAAAGTGAATGTAAATTTTGATGAACCAGTGCCCGGTTTTTAATAATTCTATTAAAAACAGGGGCACTTTCATTCATCAAACTTTACATTTCACTGGTTTTGTTAAAATACTTACCTTTTCTTTGTGAAAGCCCCCACCCGTCGCAAGCCTCTTCCTACGTCAGAAATGACGATCCCGGCCTTCTTCGAATTGTTGCTTTAGGCAATGATTCCCCTGGGGGAAGCCGTGATTGGAGGATGCTGGAATCGTCATTGCTGACGTATGAAGAGGCTTGCGACGGGCTGGAGAAGTGCTGGAGCGGCTTTCAAGAAGAAAAGGTATTTTAACAAAACCAGTGAAATGTAAAGTTTGATGAATGAAAGTGCCCCTGTTTTTAATAGGATTTTTAAAAAAACGTGCACTCATTCCGCAAACTTTACATTCACTTTAATGAAATATAAAACAGACTGTTACATTGTTAAAATAAAAAAAAAACACTAAGCAGTGGGTTATACTCAATAGAAATTACATGAAGTAATAGAGCCTTGACAAATTAAATAAAAGTAATATTTTAAAATTAGGAATAATAAATATTGCAATGATTTCTATTAAAGTGACAGTAAATCCTAGCGTTTCAAAAACAAGTGCAAAAAATAAAGGCGACCTTCATTCATGAGTTTAAATAAACTGTGTAAAAAACATAATTTATGCTTACCTGATAAATTTATTTCTCTTGTAGTGTAGTCAGTCCACGGGTCATCCATTACTTATGGGATTATATCTCTCCCCAACAGGAAGTTGCAAGAGGATCACCCAAGCAGAGCTGCTATATAGCTCCTCCCCTCACATGTCATATCCAGTCATTCGACCGAAACAAGACGAGAAAGGAGAAACCATAGGGTGCAGTGGTGACTGGAGTTTAATTAAAATTTAGGTCTGCCTTAAAAGACAGGGCGGGCCGTGGACTGACTACACTACAAGAGAAATAAATTTATCAGGTAAGCATAAATTATGTTTTCTCTTGTTAAGTGTAGTCAGTCCACGGGTCATCCATTACTTATGGGATACCAATACCAAAGCTAAAGTACACGGATGATGGGAGGGACAAGGCAGGAACTTTAAACGGAAGGAACCACTGCCTGAAGCACCTTTCTCCCAAAAATAGCCTCCGAAGAAGCAAAAGTGTCAAATTTGTAAAATTTTGAAAAAGTGTGAAGTGAAGATCAAGTTGCAGCCTTGCAAATCTGTTCAACAGAGGCCTCATTTTTAAAGGCCCAGGTGGAAGCCACAGCTCTAGTGGAATGAGCTGTAATTCTTTCAGGAGGCTGCTGTCCAGCAGTCTCATAGGCTAAACGTATTATGCTACGAAGCCAAAAGGAGAGAGAGGTAGCCGAAGCCTTTTGACCTCTCCTCTGTCCCGAGTAAACGACAAACAGGGAAGAAGTTTGACGAAAATCTTTAGTTGCCTGTAAATAGAACTTCAGGGCACGGACTACGTCCAGATTATGCAAAAGTCGTTCCTTCTTTGAAGAAGGGTTAGGACATAATGATGGAACAACAATCTCTTGATTGATATTCCTGTTAGAAACCACCTTAGGTAAAAACCCAGGTTTAGTACGCAGAACTACCTTGTCTGAATGGAAAATCAGATAAGGAGAATCACAGTGTAGGGCAGATAACTCAGAGACTCTTCGAGTCGAGGAAATAGCCATCAAAAACAGAACTTTCCAAGATAACAGCTTAATATCAATGGAATGGAGGGGTTCAAACGGAACACCTTGAAGAACTTTAAGAACTAAGTTTAAGCTCCACGGCGGAGCAACAGTCTTAAACACAGGCTTAATCCTAGCCAAAGCCTGACAAAAAGCCTGAACGTCTGGAACATCTGCCAGACGTTTGTGTAACAGAATAGACAGAGCAGAAATCTGTCCCTTTAATGAACTAGCAGATAAACCCTTTTCTAAACCTTCTTGTAGAAAGGACAAAATCCTAGGAATCCTAACTTTACTCCATGAGTAACTCTTGGATTCACACCAATATAAGTATTTACGCCATATTTTATGGTAAATTTTTCTGGTAACAGGTTTCCGAGCCTGTATTAAGGTATCAATAACTGACTCCGAGAAGCCACGCTTTGATAGAATCACGCGTTCAATCTCCATGCAGTCAGCCTCAGAGAAATTAGATCTGGATGGTTGAAAGGACCCTAAATTAGAAGGTCCTGTCTCAGAGGTAGAGACCATGGTGGACAGGACGACATGCCCACTAGATCTGCATACCAGGTCCTGCGTGGCCACGCAGGTGCTATCAGAATCACCGATGCTCTCTCCTGTTTGATCTTGGCAATCAGCCGAGGAAGCAGCGGAAATGGTGGAAACACATAAGCCATGTTGAAACCCCAAGGGGCTGCTAGAGCATCTATCAGCGCCGCTCCCGGGTCCCTGGACCTGGATCCGTAGCAAGTAAGTTTGGCATTCTGTCGAGAAGCCATGAGATCCAGTTCCGGTTTGCCCCAACGATGAATTAGTTGAGCAAAGACCTCCGGATGAAGTTCCCACTCCCCCGGATGAAAAGTCTGACGACTTAGGAAGTCCGCCTCCCAGTTCTCCACGCCTGGGATATAGATCGCCGACAGGTGGCAAGAGTTGGACTCTGCCCAGCGAATTATCTTTGATACTTCCAACATCGCTAGGGAACTCCTGGTTCCCCCTTGATGGTTGATGTAAGCCCCAGTCGTGATATTGTCCGACTGAAATCTGATGAACCTCAGTGTTGCCAACTGAGGCCAAGCTAGAAGAGCATTGAATATCGCTCTTAATTCCAGAATATTTATTGGGAGGAGTTTCTCCTCCTGAGTCCACGATCCCTGAGCCTTCAGGGAGTTCCAGACTGCGCCCCAACCTAGAAGGCTGGCATCTGTTGTTACAATCGTCCAATCTGGCCTGCGAAAGGTCATCCATTTGGACAGATGGAGTCGAGAAAGCCACCAGAGAAGAGAATCCCTGGTCTCTTGATCCAGATTTATTAGAGGAGACAAATCTGAGTAATCCCCATTCCACTGACTGAGCATGCATAATTGCAGTGGTCTGAGATGCAGGCGCGCAAATGGTACTATGTCCATTGCTGCTACCATTAAGCCAATTACTTAAATGCACTGGGCTACTGACGGGTGTGGAATGGAATGAAGGGCACGGCAAGCATTTAGAAGTTTTGATAACCTGGCCTCCGTCAGGTAAATTTTCATCTCTACAGAATCTATAAGAGTCCCTAAGAAGGGAACCCTTGTGAGTGGTAATAGAGAACTCTTTTCCACGTTCACCTTCCACCCATGCGACCTCAGAAATGCCAGAACTATCTCTGTATGAGACTTGGCAGTTTGAAAACTTGACGCTTGTATCAGAATGTCGTCTAGGTACGGAGCCACCGCTATGCCTCGCGGTCTTAGTACCGCCAGAAGTGAGCCCAGAACCTTTGTAAAGATTCTTGGGGCCGTAGCTAACCCGAAGGGAAGAGCTACAAACTGGTAATGCCTGTCTAGGAAGGCAAATCTTAGATACCGATAATGATCCTTGTGAATCGGTATGTGAAGGTAGGCATCCTTTAAGTCCACTGTGGTCATGTACTGACCCTCTTGGATCATGGGTAGGATGGTTCGAATAGTTTCCATTTTGAATGATGGAACTCTTAGGAACTTGTTTAGGATCTTTAAGTCCAAGATTGGTCTGAAGGTTCCCTCTTTCTTGGGAACCACAAACAGATTTGAATAAAATCCTTGCCCTTGTTACGTCCGCGGAACTGGGTGGATCACCCCCATTAATAAGAGGTCTTGTACACAGCGTAGAAACGCCTCTTTCTTTATTTGGTTTGCTGATAACCTTGAAAGATGAAATCTCCCTTGTGGAGGAGAAGCTTTGAAGTCCAGAAGATATCCCTGAGATATGATCTCCAACGCCCAGGGATCCTGGACATCTCTTGCCCAAGCTTGGGCAAAGAGAGAAAGTCTGCCCCCCACTAGATCCGTTTCCGGACAGGGGGCCCTTACTTCATTCTGTCTTAGGGGCAGCAGCAGGTTTTCTGGCCAGCTTGCCCTTGTTCCAAGACTGGTTGCCTTTCCAACCCTGTCTGTAACGAGTAGCAGTCCCTTCCTGTTTTGGGGCGGAGGAAGTTGATGCTGCTCCTGCCTTGAAATTACGAAAGGCACGAAAATTAGACTGTTTGGCCTTTGATTTGTCCTGAGGAAGGGAGTGACCCTTACCTCCAGTAATGTCAGCAATAATTTCTTTCAAGCCAGGCCCGAATAAGGTTTGCCCTTTGAAAGGAATATTAAGCAATTTAGATTTAGAAGTTACATCTGCTGACCAGGATTTAAGCCACAGCGCTCTGCGCGCCTGGATGGCGAATCCGGAGTTCTTAGCCGTTAGTTTAGTTAAATGCACCACGGCATCCGAAACAAATGCATTAGCTAGCTTAAGGGCTTTAAGCTTGTTCATAATCTCATCCAATGGAGCTGTGCGAATAGCCTCTTCCAGAGACTCAAACCAGAATGCCGCCGCAGCAGTGACGGGCGCAATGCATGCAAGAGGCTGTAATATAAAACCTTGTTGAACAAACATTTTCTTAAGGTAACCTTCTAATTTTTTATCCATTGGATCTGAGAAAGCACAACTATCCTCCACCGGGATAGTGGTACGCTTGGCTAAAGTAGAAACTGCTCCCTCCACCTTAGGGACCGTCTGCCATAAGTCTCGTGTGGTGGCGTCTATTGGGAACATCTTTCTAAATATCGGAGGAGGGGAAAAAGGCACACCGGGTCTATCCCACTCCTTGCTAATAATCTCTGTAAGCCTTTTAGGTATAGGAAAAACGTCAGTACACACCGGTACTGCATAGTATTTATCCAGCCTACATAATTTCTCTGGGATTGCCACCGTGTCGCAATCATTCAGAGCCGCTAACACCTCCCCTAGCAATACACGGAGGTTCTCAAGCTTAAATTTAAAATTTGACATTTCTGAATCCGGTCTCCATGAAGCTCTCCGTCCTCATGTTCTGAAAATTGTGACGCAGTATCGGACATGGCTCTCGTGTCATCGACGCGCTCTGTCCTAAACCCAGAGCTATCGCGCTTGCCTCTTAACTCAGGCAAATTAGATAATACTTCTTTCATAACATTAGCCATATCATGCAAAGTTATTTGTAAGGGCCTTGATGTACTTGGCGCCACAATCTCACGCACCTCCTGAGCGGGAGGCAAAGGTACTGACACGTGAGGAGAGTTAGACGGCATAACTTCCCCCTCGATGTCTGGTGATAATTTCTTTACCGGTAAAGACTGACTTTTATTTAAAGTAACATCAATAAAATTGGTACACAAATTTCTATTGGGCTCCACATTGGCTTTTAAACATAATGAACAAGTAGATTCATCTGTATCAGACATGTTTAACAGACTAGCAATGAAGGCTAGCAAGCTTGGAAAAAAACTGTCAGTGAATTTACAAGCAATATGAAAAAACGCAGCAGCGCTTTTAAAAAGACAAAAAAAAAACTGTCACAGTTGAAATAACAATGAACTAATTCAGTTATAGCCAACAATTTTAACAATAAATGTATGAATTTAGCAGAGTATTGCACCCACTAGCAAACGGATGATTAACCCCTCAATACCCACAACCGGATAATCAATTTTAGATTTAACGTTTTTCTCACAGTCAAACATACTGTCACAGGTCTGCTGTGACTGATTACCTCCCTCAAAATTGAATTTTGAAGACCCCTGAGCTCTCTGGAGACGTCCTGGATCAAGGAGGAAAAGGCAGGAAGACTGTGCTAGAATTTTATCTGCGCAACAAGGCGCTAAAAAAGGCCCCTCCCACTCATATTACAACAGTGGGAGACCTGTTACAACGGTTTCTATGCAGAAATAAACGTTAGCCATGTGGAAAAAAATCATGCCCAAAAAGATTCATCACCAAAGTACCTCACAAAACGAATAACATGCCAGTAAACATTTTAAAAACAACTTTTCCAGTGTTATGTAAAGTTATCACTAAGCCTGCTACCAGTCGCTTCTACTACAGTTAAGGCTTATACATTTATTTCAGTATTAACAGTATTTTCTCAGTCAAATTCTAGTCCCTAGAAAATAACTCAACTGCGCATACATTTAACAGCCTGATACCAGTCGCTACTACTGCATTAAAGGCTGTACTTACATCATATGGGTAACGGCAGTGTTTTCTTAGTCAATTCCATTCCTAGAAAATATTATACTGCACATACCTCATTTGCGGAGGACCCCGCATGCTATTCCCCTTTCTGAAGTTACCCCTCCTCAGAATGCGCGAGAACAGCCAGTGGATCTTAGTTACGTCTGCTAAGATCATAGAAAACGCAGGCAGATCTTCTTCTTCTAAATCAGAGCTTTCCAAACTTTTCATGTTGGTGACACACTTTTTAGACCTACATCATTTTGCGACACAGTAATTCAGTTGTACCAGCAAACAGGAGGTTAAACTAACTAGTTTTAGGAGATACGGACACATACATAAATTATATAATTACGAAATGTATTTACAAGTAACAGTATGTAAGTATGTGCAAGAATTAAAGAAAGTTTAATAACACCAATAGCTACTTACTATTTTAATGGGATGTATGAGGTTGATGGGATGAACACAGTTTTGGAATATCTGGTGGAATATTAGATAAAGACAATCGCATTTCATCATCAAGCATTTTTAAGCTTCCACTTCCTATCCATATATCAAGAGTAGGAGCAGCAATGCACTACTGGGAGCTAGCTGCAAAAAACCCCACTTCTGACTTCAGCTCAGCGTTTAAGCTGCCACCCTCAGAGCTCTGCGAGTTGCACTGATTACTGCCCGCGCTGCAAACACACTGCTATCCCACTCACTAACTACATGTGCAGTCACGAGCCAATTAATGAGACTACACGTGCAGTCAGGAGCCAATGTGCCGCCAAATCCGCCAATGGTAATAGTTTCAGTTCCCACTGAGCTGTGCCAATTGGTTAAGATGATCTGTGACCCACTAGGTATCAATCACGTGTCAACCATGTGATATGCATAGCAGGCAGGTGGAAAGTCAGAAACCAAAAAACAATTTAAAAAAAATAAATAAATTTAAAAAAATTTGTGCTGAAGCAGGGACACACCTACACACTGCTGCCGACACACTAGTGTGTCCCGACACACAGTTTGGAAAGCACTGTTCTAAATACTGCCTGAGAGAAAAAACAGCACACTCCGGTGCCATTTTAAAATAACAAACTTTGATTGAAGAATTAAGTAAAAAACTCCTGTCTCCTCTCACAACCTCCTTTGTTGAGACTTGCAAGAGAATGACTGGATATGACATGTGAGGGGAGGAGCTATATAGCAGCTCTGCTTGGGTGATCCTCTTGCAACTTCCTGTTGGGGAGAGATATAATCCCATAAGTAATGGATGACCCGTGGACTGACTACACTTAACAAGAGAAAGGTACCTTTATTTCGCCACGGCTTCATTGCTAAACTGAGCACCACCAGCCATCCACGGCACAGCTCAATTTTTTCAATCAGGTGACGTTTCCACCTCTTAGCCACAGTTTATTTAAACTGATGAATGAAGGTTGCCTTTATTTTTAGCGCTGGTATATCCTAGCATTTTTTAAACACTAGGCTTTACCATCACTTTAAGTATAAGAGACTGCTTAGTGCTTTTTTACAACAACAATGAAATAGACTTTTGTATATCCCTTAAAGAAAAAAAAAAAGTTAACATATTGAAATTCAAAGGCAACAGGAACTCATACCATATTCCCACATGCACCTACTGCACAAATATTTTTTTCTGTGAGTAAACATTGAGTACCCACCTGCTTAATACTCAACAGTGATGGTTCCCCAGCTGGCCGTTGCTCCAATCTCAATTTGAGACATTCATGAATAACATTCAGAAGGACCCGGCAGAGGACTAGGAAGGCAGGTTCAAAGGATGGCAAGTCCATGGAATTTAGCTCCTCCCATGACACAGGGTCACAGGCAATTTCAGAGCTCTGTACAGAACTATATGTTTGCTTCAACAGATCGGGCAAGTAATCTGAACACAGCATGAGATCAGGAAAGTCTGTAAACTGTACCACACAGAGACAAAAAAAAATATAAGAATTAAATATCTAGAATTATGATTACCTTATTGCTAAATGTGGTACCCCGCAGTAATAATGCACATTTCCATTCCATGTACTAAACCAGAAGTCTGAAAATCTGCAGCACAAAGCTCACAAGCATGTCAAAACTGACAACCCATTTTGCTCAATCAAAGATATTTCATCTCTGAAGATCTGTGCTGGATACTCCAGAATAGAAAACTCAAAATTGTAATTCCACATAAAGGGCCAGATTACAAGTGGCGTGCTCAATGGCAAACCCAGCCAGAAGTAAACTTTTAATGAGCGGGGGTTAGGTGGCTTATAACAAGTTGAAAGTAAATTGAGCGCAAGCGAAAAGCAGAGATGCGCTAACTTCAGGACTTCGGATATCACAACCGTATTAACTTCTCCCCATAGACGTTAATGGAGTGTGCAAACCCGACATGCATTACACCTACTGCACTAACCCGAAGGTAGTTATAAATATTTAAAATCCCAGTGTTCTTCACATAGAAGAAAATGTTCTATTTATTTTTAAACATATTTTTCTATATATCGGATGATTTTTTTTTTTTTAATATATATCTATCTGTAAAATATCTATCTATATGCGCCAACAGATTCCGCAGCACTGTAAACATAGTCAGTATACAGGATAGCTTTTGTAGGGATCAAGTGGGTAGAGGGCCCTGCCGAGAGTTTCACTGTTGTAGTCGGCTCTTATGAAGGCGATCTGCAAACAGCTGGGCTCATAGGCTTACATTCTAAGGGGTTCAAGGGGAAAGCAATGGAGTTAGGAAAGGTTAGTGTTGGTTGTAAGCCTCCCTGAATAGAAGAGTTTTTAGGGAGCGCTTGAAGCTGTTAAAACTAGGGGCGAGTCTAGTGGAGCGAGGCAGGGAGTTCCAGAAGATGGTGGCCAGTCTGGAGAAGTCCTGTAAACGGGAATGTGAGGAAGTAACAAGAGAGGAGGAGAAGAGGAGATCCTGAGCTGATCGAAGGGGACGGGAGGGAGACAATATCTGTATATGGAGACAAGTTCTGAAATGTAGGGGGGAGCAGTGCAGTTGAGAGCTTTGTATGTCAGAGTGAGGATTTTGTGTTTAATCCTAGAGGAAAGAGGAAGCCAGTGAAGGTATTGGAAGAGAGGTGCAGCAGATGAAAAGCGACGAGTAAGGAAGATGAGCATGGCAGAGGCATTCATAATGGATTGTAAAGGAGCTATGCAGCAGCTAGGTAGACCAGAGAGGACGGAGTTGCAGAAGTCAAGGCGGGGAAAGGATGAAAGAGTGGATTAAAATCTTAGTTGTATCTTGTGTAAGGAAATGTCTAATTTTAGAGATGTTTTTAAGGTGGAAGCGGCAAGCTTTAGCCAAGGACTGAATGTGAGGAGTGAAGGAAAGATCTGAGTAAAGTGTGACCCCAAGACATCGGGCATGAGGGGTAGGAGTAATGATGGAATTATCAACAGTTATAGAAATTTTGGGGGTGGAGACATTGGAAAAATTGGGAAAGATTTAGCTTAAGGTAGTGAGAGGACATCCAAGATGAGATATGAGAAAGACAGTTAGTGACACGGGTTAGTAAGGAAGGAGGTAGATTTGGGTGTCATCGGCATACAAATGATATTGAAACCCATGGGACTTTATTAAGGAACCTAATGATGACGTGGAGATTGAAAAGAGAAGGGGACCGAGGACAGAGCCTTGAGGTACCCAAACAGAAAGTAGTAACGGGGGAGAGGATGCTCCGGAGAAGGCTACAGTGAATGTACGGTTAGTCAGATAGGAAGAGAACCACGAGAGAGCTGTGTCTCAGATGCCGAAGGATTGGAGGGTTTGGAGAAGAAGAGGGTGGTCAACAGTGTCAAAGGCTGCAGACAGGTCAAGGAGGATAAGCAGAGAGAAGTGGCCTTTGGATTTTGCTGTAAGTAGGTCGTTGGTAACCTTGACAATTGCTGTCTCTGTAGAGTGATGGGGATGAAATCCAGATTGAGAGTTTAGTGTAAGGAAATGGGATAGACGTGCGTATACTAGCTTTTGGAGGAGCTTTGATGCAAGAGGGAGTAGGAAAATAGGGCGGTAGTTGGATGGGGAGGTTGGATCGAGGGAAGGTTTTTTGAGGATAGGTGTGACCAGTGCATGTTTTAGAGATGAGGGAAATATACCAGTGCTGAGGGAGAGGTTGAAAATGTGTGTGAGTGTAGGGGTGAGGGTAGAAGAGAGGGAGGGGATGGGGTCGAGGGGACAGGTAGTGAGGTGGGAGGACAGTATAAGGGCAGAAACTTCATCCTTGTTAACAGGGGCAAAAGAGCTGCATTTTTTGGATATTTGGGTTTTGGATGATTGTGAGCTTTTGAGGGGGTGGGAGATTGGTAGTATGTTGAGAGCTGATTTCACTTCTGATGGAGTCAATTTTTTTATTGAAGTGGCTGGCAAAATCTTGAGCTGAGAGATAGGTTGTATTAGGAGGTGGGGGTTGGCTGAGAAGAGTATTAAACGTGGAGAACAGACGTTTTGGTTTAGAGGAAAGAGTAGAGATGAGATTAGAGAAGTATTGTTGCTTATAGAAATTAAGGGCAGAATAGTAGGAGTTCAGGATGAACTTGTAGTGAAGAAAGTCAGCTGAACTCCGATATTTCCTCCAGTGTCGCTCAGCAGTACGGGAACATCTGCGTAGGTACCGTGTCAGAGGAGTATGTCAGGGCTGAGGATGAGAGTGTGGTTTCTGAGCTATGGTTGGAGGGGCCAGATTGTCAATGACCGATGTAAGGGTGGGGTTATACTGGCAGATAGATAGGTCAGGGCAGGAAAAGGAGGTAATGGATGAGAGGAGAGGTTTGAGAGAGCTAGCGAGCTGTTGCAGATCTAATGACTTAGTGCCTCTGTGAAGTTTGGTATATATATTACACACACGCACAAATAGATATACACACATACATACAATCGGGTAGAAAACCATTTATCCAAACTGCTTGGGACAAGAAAAGGTTGGTATTTCGGAATAATTTGAATTTTGGAACAGTTAGGAGAGGGGATGGAACTAGTGTAAAACAACAATACAACAGGCAGAGAAGATTGTGACTTACAGACGGGATTTAAAATATATATATATATATTAATTAAATTATATATACACATACACACACATACACACACATACATATATATATATATATATATATATATATATATATATATATACAGATATATGAAGGAATATATATATTTAAAAGTACATAGAACATTTTTCCCTACGTGAAGAACATTGGAATATAAAATATTTACAGTACAGTAAAACACATAATTAAATATTAAAATGTACTAAAAATAATTTTTCATGTGTTAAGGTATTTGAGTGTAAAGGGCTCCAAAGTATATACACATATGTATATATGTGTATATTTGTATATACATATATACACACACATGTATACACATATCTACATATGTATATACTGTATCTACATATGTGTATGTATATATATATATATATATATATATATATATACACACACAGTATATGTATATATATATATATATATACATACACACAGTCCACATTTAAACATGTATATGTATGTATAGATCCATTATAGCCTTTTCCATTCAAATACCTTGTCATATACCATATACTTTTAACCCTTATAATTATTTTTTAATATTTATATGAATATTTTTTTATTAGTGTATATGAGTAGAACACTTTATTTTAATGTATTTATGTTGTGTTTGGAGCAACTTTTTCCGTACTCTTTACAAGAGGACTTCAATTCAAAATTCAGTTTGCGCTTGAGTTTACTTTCAACTCGTAATGTAAGCTTAAGTTAGAATGGGTGCGATATTTATGACTAATGTATTATTCTTGAATTAACATCATCTTTTACTGCAATTTACCGCTTAAAAATTGTGGGGGGTTTTGACTGCCCCAAGAGATGCTAGACCCTACAGAATCATACAACAGTGATTGTTTGATCAGTACAGGAGCTCAGTTATTTTTGTCCCCAATCACTCACAGAGATAGTCAAGAGGTGTTTTAAGGCTATGCCCTGGATTGCAAGACAATGCAAATTTTGCTAACTAAATGTCAGCTTCAATTGCCTTTAAAATATTTTGTAAGTGCATCTTTTGCCATTCAGAATTTAAACTATGCAGAAGGTTAACCTAGTTGACCTGAAACGTCAAATCAAATTTGCCTTAGTTTTATCATAATAACCAGTGAGTATGGATTATTTAAATGTTGTGATATATGGAGTTTCGCCCCTTTAAAGTGATATATTCACTGCAGTGTCATGTGACAAGTATTTAAAGGAACATTAAACCCAAATTTTTTCTTTCTTTCATAATTCAGATAGAGAATACAATTTTAAACGACATTCCAATTTACGTATATTTAATTTTCTTAATTCTTCAGATATCCTTTTGTTAAAGAAATAGCAATGCACATGGGTGAGCCAATCACGAGGCATCTATGTGCATACACCAATCAGCAGCTACTGAGCCTATCTAGATATGCTTTTCAACAAAGGATGAAGCAAATTAGATAAAAGGAGTAAATTGGAAAGTTGTTTAAAATTGCATGCTCTTTCTAAATCATGAAAGAAAAAAACATAATTTATGCTTACCTGATAAATTCCTTTCTTCTGTTGTGTGATCAGTCCACGGGTCATCATTACTTCTGGGATATAACTCCTCCCCAACAGGAAATGCAAGAGGATTCACCCAGCAGAGCTGCATATAGCTCCTCCCCTCTACGTCAGTCCCAGTCATTCGACCAAGAATCAACGAGAAAGGAGTAACCAAGGGTGAAGTGGTGACTGGAGTATAATTTAAAAAAATATTTACCTGCCTTAAAACAGGGCGGGCCGTGGACTGATCACACAACAGAAGAAAGGAATTTATCAGGTAAGCATAAATTATGTTTTCTTCTGTTATGTGTGATCAGTCCACGGGTCATCATTACTTCTGGGATACCAATACCAAAGCAAAAGTACACGGATGACGGGAGGGATAGGCAGGCTCATTATACAGAAGGAACCACTGCCTGAAGAACCTTTCTCCTAAAAATAGCCTCCGAAGAAGCAAAAGTGTCAAATTTGTAAAATTTGGAAAAAGTATGAAGTGAAGACCAAGTTGCAGCCTTGCAAATCTGTTCAACAGAGGCCTCATTCTTAAAGGCCCAAGTGGAAGCCACAGCTCTAGTGGAGTGAGCTGTAATTCTTTCAGGAGGCTGCTGTCCAGCAGTCTCATAGGCTAAACGTATTATGCTACGAAGCCAAAAAGAGAGAGAGGTAGCAGAAGCTTTTTGACCTCTCCTCTGTCCAGAATAAACGACAAACAGGGAAGAAGTTTGGCGAAAATCTTTAGTTGCCTGCAAGTAGAACTTGAGGGCACGAACTACATCCAGATTGTGTAGAAGACGTTCCTTCTTTGAAGAAGGATTTGGACACAAGGATGGAACAACAATCTCTTGATTGATATTCCTGTTAGTGACTACCTTAGGTAAGAACCCAGGTTTAGTACGCAGAACTACCTTGTCTGAGTGAAAAATCAGATAAGGAGAATCACAATGTAAGGCTGATAACTCAGAGACTCTTCGAGCCGAGGAAATAGCCATTAAAAACAGAACTTTCCAAGATAACAATTTTATATCAATGGAATGAAGGGGTTCAAACGGAACACCCTGTAAAACGTTAAGAACTAAGTTTAAACTCCATGGCGGAGCAACAGCTTTAAACACAGGCTTGATCCTAGCTAAAGCCTGACAAAAGGCCTGGACGTCTGGATTTTCTGACAGACGCCTGTGTAACAAGATGGACAGAGCTGAAATCTGTCCCTTTAATGAACTAGCTGATAGACCCTTTTCTAAACCTTCTTGTAGAAAGGACAATATCCTAGCGATCCTAACCTTACTCCAGGAGTAACCTTTGGATTCGCACCAGTATAGGTATTTACGCCATATTTTATGGTAAATCCTTCTGGTAACAGGCTTTCTAGCCTGTATCAGGGTATCAATAACCGACTCAGAAAAACCACGTTTTGATAAAATCAAGCGTTCAATTTCCAAGCAGTCAGCTTCAGAGAAGTTAGATTTTGATGTTTGAATGGACCCTGTATCAGAAGGTCCTGTCTTAGAGGTAGAGACCAAGGCGGACAGGATGACATGTCCACTAGATCTGCATACCAAGTCCTGCGTGGCCATGCAGGCGCTATTAGAATCACTGATGCTCTCTCCTGTTTGATTTTGGCAATCAATCGAGGAAGCAGCGGGAAGGGTGGAAACACATAAGCCATCCCGAAGTTCCAAGGTGCTGTCAAAGCATCTATCAGAACCGCTCCCGGATCCCTGGATCTGGACCCGTAGAGAGGAAGTTTGGCGTTCTGGCGAGACGCCATGAGATCTATCTCTGGTTTGCCCCAACGTCGAAGTATTTGGGCAAAGACCTCCGGATGAAGTTCCCACTCCCCCGGATGAAAAGTCTGGCGACTCAAGAAATCCGCCTCCCAGTTCTCCACTCCCGGGATGTGGATTGCTGATAGGTGGCAAGAGTGAGACTCTGCCCAGCGAATTATCTTTGAAACTTCCATCATTGCTAGGGAGCTTCTTGTCCCTCCCTGATGGTTGATGTAAGCTACAGTCGTGATGTTGTCCGACTGAAACCTGATGAACCCCCGAGTTGTTAATTGGGGCCAAGCCAGAAGGGCATTGAGAACTGCTCTCAATTCCAGGATGTTTATTGGAAGGAGACTCTCCTCCTGATTCCATAGTCCCTGAGCCTTCAGAGAATTCCAGACAGCGCCCCAACCTAGTAGGCTGGCGTCTGTTGTTACAATTGTCCAGTCTGGCCTGCTGAATGGCATCCCCCTGGACAGGTGTGGCCGATAAAGCCACCATAGAAGAGAATTTCTGGTCTCTTGATTCAGATTCAGAGTAGGGGACAAATCTGAGTAATCCCCATTCCACTGACTTAGCATGCACAATTGCAGCGGTCTGAGGTGTAGGCGTGCAAAAGGTACTATGTCCATTGCCGCTACCATTAAGCCGATCACCTCCATGCATTGAGCTACTGACGGGTGTTGAATGGAATGAAGGACACGGCATGCATTTTGAAGCTTTGTTAACCTGTCTTCTGTCAGGTAAATCTTCATTTCTACAGAATCTATAAGAGTCCCCAAGAATGGAACTCTTGTGAGAGGAAAAAGAGAACTCTTCTTTTCGTTCACTTTCCATCCATGCGACCTTAGAAATGCCAGAACTAACTCTGTATGAGACTTGGCAGTTTGAAAGCTTGAAGCTTGTATTAGAATGTCGTCTAGGTATGGAGCTACCGAAATCCCTCGCGGTCTTAGTACCGCCAGAAGGGCACCCAGAACCTTTGTGAAGATTCTTGGAGCTGTAGCCAATCCGAATGGAAGAGCTACAAACTGGTAGTGCCTGTCTAAGAAGGCAAACCTTAGATACCGGTGATGATCTTTGTGAATCGGTATGTGAAGGTAAGCATCTTTTAAATCCACTGTGGTCATGTACTGACCCTTTTGGATCATGGGTAAGATTGTCCGAATAGTTTCCATTTTGAACGATGGAACTCTTAGGAATTTGTTTAGAATCTTTAAATCTAAGATTGGCCTGAAAGTTCCCTCTTTTTTGGGAACCACAAACAGGTTTGAGTAGAACCCTTGTCCTTGTTCCGACCGCGGAACCGGATGGATCACTCCCATTAATAACAGATCTTGTACACAGCGTAGAAACGCTTCTTTCTTTATCTGGTTTGTTGACAACCTTGACAGATGAAATCTCCCTCTTGGGGGAGACAATTTGAAGTCTAGAAGGTATCCCTGAGATATGATCTCTAGCGCCCAGGGATCCTGAACATCTCTTGCCCAGGCCTGGGCGAAGAGAGAAAGTCTGCCCCCCACTAGATCCGGTCCCGGATCGGGGGCTCTCGGTTCATGCTGTCTTTGGGGCAGCAGCAGGTTTCCTGGCCTGCTTGCCCTTGTTCCAGGACTGGTTAGGCTTCCAGCCTTGCCTGTAACGAGCAACAGCTCCCTCCTGTTTTGGTGCAGTGGAGGTTGATGCTGCTCCTGTTTTGAAATTCCGAAAGGGACGAAAATTAGACTGTCTAGCCTTAGCTTTGGCTTTGTCTTGAGGTAGGGCGTGGCCCTTACCTCCTGTAATGTCAGCGATAATTTCTTTCAAACCGGGCCCAAATAACGACTGCCCCTTGAAAGGTATATTAAGTAATTTGGACTTAGAAGTAACATCAGCTGACCAGGATTTTAGCCACAGCGCCCTACGTGCCTGTATGGCGAATCCTGAGTTCTTAGCCGTAAGTTTGGTTAAATGTACTACGGCCTCCGAAATGAATGAATTAGCTAGTTTAAGGACTCTAAGCCTGTCCGTAATGTCGTCTAGCGTAGATGAACTAAGGTTCTCTTCCAGAGACTCAATCCAAAATGCTGCCGCAGCCGTAATCGGCGCGATACATGCAAGGGGTTGCAATATAAAACCTTGTTGAACAAACATTTTCTTAAGGTAACCCTCTAATTTTTTATCCATTGGATCTGAAAAAGCACAGCTATCCTCCACCGGGATAGTGGTACGCTTAGCTAAAGTAGAAACTGCTCCCTCCACCTTAGGGACCGTTTGCCATAAGTCCCGAGTGGTGGTGTCTATTGGAAACATCTTTCTAAATATTGGAGGGGGTGAGAACGGCACACCGGGTCTATCCCACTCCTTAGTAACAATTTCAGTTAGTCTCTTAGGTATAGGAAAAACGTCAGTACTCGCCGGTACCGCAAAGTATTTATCCAACCTACACAGTTTCTCTGGTATTGCAACGGTGTTACAATCATTGAGAGCTGCTAAGACCTCCCCTAGTAATACACGGAGGTTCTCCAATTTAAATTTAAAATTTGAAATATCTGAATCTAATCTGTTTGGATCAGAACCGTCACCTACAGAATGAAGCTCTCCGTCCTCATGCTCTGCAAGCTGTGACGCAGTATCAGACATGGCCCTAGTATTGTCAGCGCACTCTGTTCTCACCCCAGAGTGATCACGCTTGCCTCTTAGTTCTGGTAATTTAGACAAAACTTCAGTCATAACAGTAGCCATATCTTGTAATGTTATCTGTAATGGCCGCCCAGATGTACTAGGTGCCATAATATCACGCACCTCCCGGGCGGGAGATGCAGGTACTGCCGCGTGAGGCGAGTTAGTCGGCATAACTCTCCCCTCGCTGTTTGGTGAAATTTGTTCAAATTGTACAGATTGACTTTTATTTAAAGTAGCATCAATACAGTTAGTACATAAATTTCTATTGGGCTCCACCTTGGCATTGGAACAAATGACACAGATATCTTCCTCTGAGTCAGACATGTTTAACACACTAGCAATAAACTTGCAACTTGGTTATAATCTTTTTTAGCAAAAACGTACTGTGCCTCAAAGAGGTACTAAACGATTAAATGACAGTTGAAATAATGAACTGAAAAATAGTTATAGCATCAAACTTTAAACAACACAACTTTTAGCAAAGGTTTGTTCCCATTAGAAAAATAACAATAATTAAATTTGACATAAAAATTACAGAGCAACGTTTTTATTCACAGTCAATATAAAAATTCTCACAGCTCTGCTGAGAGAATCTACCTCCCTCTAAAGAAGTTTGAAGACCCCTGAGATCTGTCAGAGATGAACCGGATCATGCAGGAAATATAAGAGTAACTGACTGGAATTTTTTGATGCGTAGCAAAGAGCGCCAAAAACGGCCCCTCCCCCTCACACACAGCAGTGAAGAGAAACGAAACTGTCATAATTAAAACCAAACAACTGCCAAGTGGAAAATAATGCCCAAATATTTATTCACTCAGTACCTCAGAAATGTAAACGATTCTACATTCCAGCAAAAACGTTTAACATGATAAATACTTATTAAAAGGATTAGTGACTTTTAACAGAGTAGTTCCGGTGAAATACCATCCCCAGAATACTGAAGTGTATACATACATGTCATTATAACGGTATGGCAGGATTTTCTCATCAATTCCATTCAGAAAATAAAAACTGCTACATACCTCAATGCAGATTCATCTGCCCGCTGTCCCCTGATCTGAAGCTTTTACCTCCCTCAGATGGCCGAGAACAGCAATATGATCTTAACTACTCCGGTTAAAATCATAGTAAAAAACTCTGGTAGATTCTTCCTCAAACTCTGCCAGAGAAGTAATAACACGCTCCGGTGCTATTGTAAAATAACAAACTTTTGATTGAAGTCATAAAAACTAAGTATAATCACCATAGTCCTCTCACACATCCTATCTAGTCATTGGGTGCAAGAGAATGACTGGGACTGACGTAGAGGGGAGGAGCTATATGCAGCTCTGCTGGGTGAATCCTCTTGCATTTCCTGTTGGGGAGGAGTTATATCCCAGAAGTAATGATGACCCGTGGACTGATCACACATAACAGAAGAAATATGGGTTTAAGATACTATAACATCACTTTGGATGCCTGCTCTTGCTAACATACACTATACAGACAAGGGGCTTTTAATTATAGGTCTTACAATAAATCCTTAGCAATTTTAACCATCCATACTAATCAGCAGAGATGATTTTATAAAGTGGTTTAGCATGTACATGGTAAAATACAAATTTAAAATATTGGTCTGAATCACAATAAAGTCTTGCTTGTAACACTCATTTAGATCTTTTTCAAAATGTGTCTGGTACTGAAAATGCTTCTGGTCAACACTGTTTGAAAAACATCCAAATTTCCTTTCATGTAGTTTCACAGACAGACTTCAGTGTTGCTAAAAAAAAAATAGAGAACAAGAAAAGAGGGCGCCTAATAGTGTATTTCAAACACTCTCTTTTCTGTAGATCACCCACAACACCAGGATTACAAGTGGAGCAGCCTATTTATTAAATCTCATCCTTTGAAAGATAGAAATCCCATAACCAACTCTTGGATAATACGGATATTACGAACTTTATTTGAAAAGAACTTTTGATTTGCAAGGTAACATTTTACAATTATCCTTGTTTTGTTTCATTTTTTGTTGTGTGACATTTACATTGTATTTTTTAGTGCGCCCCCTTTTCAGGATACCCTTTGGGGTTTCCATTTGTTAAGTTGCTAAAAAAAAAAAAAATGCATACTATTTAAATTATTTTAAATTTATTTGCCTGGCCTTTAGATTGTTTCATCCTTTGTAAGCTCAAGAGGGAGGGATAATTTTAAAAGGTTTTATTAGAAGGGACATCAGTTTTTGCATCTGATTTTTTGGGGAAACGTGCCAAACGAGCATTACTAACAAGATCTCTCAAAGTTTTTGACTCATTGCATTTATAAACATGACTGGTTTGTTTACGGTGTGTCTGAGGTCCATGGACTTTAAACTGATAAGCAGTTGTAGGGTTATGTTGTCCATGCGTTCTAAAAAGAACACTAAAATGTTTAACTTTAAAGAAAATGGCCATGTGCAAATACAGATCTTAACGCTCAAATCCAGAGCCGAATAGCGCTCCATTCCGCATTCGGATCCTAACAAACAACTTTGCAGTATATTTTCATTATTTATTTTGCCCTCTGTTCATGCAATTTATATCTGAATATTGAGCAATTTCTAATTCACATTAAACTTTAAATTCACCCTGCCAGCTTCAAAAGGCGCATTATGCTACATATTTGTCCCTTATTGGCTGTTTCAAATAAAACTGTATATCAATGCATTTTATACTAACTTTATTATAGTGACTAGCCTTGTTGTCTGAACTAACAATAGAAATAAATATTATCAAAGTTTAAAAGTGAAAAAATAGCCCAGTCTGCCCCTCATGCCAACATATTATTGTTATTCATATGGTTTAGCAGTGGTGCGGATGGAAACTGATTGAACTAGTTTCCTATAGCAGTGCTTGACAAATCTGTTTAAAAATTAGGAGCCAGTAAGAATATTTAGAAGCCAAGCATATTTTTAGGAGCCAGACAGTTGGGTTTGTACATAGATATATGGAGAATAACCCAAAAAGTTAGGAGCCATGGGTAAAATTCTAGGAGCCAGTGGCTCCCAGGCTCCTGGGTTTGTCGAGCCCTGTCCTATAGGATTGCAAGATCCTGCTTTAAAACCCAGCTATTAACATGCCTGTACTGTTAGTGACAGTATATCCCTTCCACGGTGAATAAACAGGTTACGTGAATTTACCTTTACTGTAACTTTAAGAGGTTTGAATGGGCTGATGTATCAATCAGTTTCGAGTGACTGTCCAGTTTCTATCTCGAAAACAGGTACTTTACACACCTGAAGGCCTTTTTGGGAGCTTTTTTGTTGAAAAGACGTGCAGCCATGGGATTATAGGAAACAGAACTATTTGCATTGTGATCACATGAGAAACTTGATGATCAATTTGGGCGTTAAGCAAAAAAGCCATTTTGAGAGCAAATCACTGATAGATTGTAATCGACCCACAAATTACTTGGATCAGGTCACTTCTGCACAGTGTGCTGTTTCTTGCTGTGACAACATAGCACATGAAACCCAAAATATTTTTCACATGGTTCAGAGCAACTTTCCGATTTACTTCCAATATCTAATTTGCTTTGTTCTCCTGGTAGTCTTTGTTGAAAAGCATACCTAAGTAGTCTCAGGAACAGCAATGCACTACTAAAGGCTAGCTGCTGATTGGTGGCTGCACATATATGCCTTTTGTCAATGGCTTACCGGTGAGTTCAGCTAGCAACCAGTAGTGGTTTACTGCTCCTTCAACAAAGGATACAAACTAATGAAGCAATTTGACAGAAATAAATTGGAAAGTTGTTTTAAAACAAATTATGTTTTCCTGATAATTTCATTTCCCTCTATACGAGGAGGGTCCACGGCTTCATTTATTACTTGTGGGAAATACAGAACCTGGCCACCAGGAGGAGGCAAAGACACCCCAGCCAAAGGCTTAAATACCTCTCCCACTTCCCCTCATCCCCCAGTCATTCTGCCGCGGGAACATGTCTCCTCAGCCAAAAAGATAGGTAAGTGGAAGAAGCCTTCTGCCCTTTGCGCTTCCCCAAATAGACAACAAACAATGCTGAAGTCTATCTGAAATTCTTCATAGCCTGAAGATAAAATTTCAAAGCTCAAACCACATCCAAGTTATGAAGTAACCGTTCCTTTAAAGAAGAAGAGTTAGGACACAAGGAAGGAACTACAATCTCCTGATTAATGTTGCGATCAGACACAACCTAAGGAAAAATCCCAACCCAGTACGAAGAACAGCCTTATCAGCATGAAAAACCAGGTAAGGAGGCTCACATTGCAAGGCCGCCAACTCAGACTCTGCAAGCCGTAGCAATAGCCAGTAGAAAAAGAACCTTCCAAGACAGTATCTTAATGTCAAGAGAATGCAAAGGCTCAAACGGAGCCCTCTGCAAAACCCTAAGAACCAGATTCAAACTCCAAGGAGGAGCAGAATGTCTAAATACAGGCCTGATCCTGGATAAAGCCTGAACAAAAGACTGTATATCAGGAAGTTTAGCAAGCTTCTTGTGAAACAACACAGAGCCGAAATCTGTCCTTTAAGGAACTATCGGCAAGTCCCTTCTCCAAACCATTCTGGAGGAAGGAAAGTATCCTGGATACTCTGACCTTATGCCAGGAATATCCACGAGTCTCATACCAGAGTAAGTAGGTCCTCCACACCTTATGATAGATGTTTCGGCTGACCGGCTTCCTGGCTTGAATGAGAGTATCAATCACACTCTCAGAAAACCCTCTCCTGGCTAAGACTTAAATGTTCAATATCTACGCAGTCAGCCTCAGAGAATCTAGATTTTGATGCACAAAGGGGCCCTGTACCAGCAGATCCCTGCGACAGGGCAACCTCCATGGAGGAGATGATGACATCCCCACCAGACCCGCAAACCACATCCTCTGCAAGGACGACGGAGCAATCAGAATAGTTGATGCTTGCTCCTGCTTGATGCGGGCCACTACTCGAGGTAGAAGTGGTAACGGTGGAAATATGTAGATTAGGTTGAATCCCCAAGGCACTGCTAAGGCATCTATCAGTTCTGCCTGGGGATCCTCCGGAGTCCCCCATCTGTTGCAAATCTCTGCAAACACTTCGGGGTGAAGAGACCATTACCCTGGATTAAACGATTGTCTGCTGAGAAAATCTGCTTCCCAGTTGTCCACACCCGGGATGTGGATTGCTGAAAGCAAGCAGTTGTGGGTCTTCACCCACTCCAGAATCTGAGATACTTCCCTCATGGCTAGGGAGCTTCTCGTTCCCCCCTGATGGTTAATGTCCCGAGGTAATGTTGTCCGACTGGAATCTGATGAACTGGGACGAACCCAGGAGGGGCCAAGCCCTCAGAGAGTTGAAGATCTCTCGAAGTTCCAGGATGTTGATCAGAAGAAGTGACTCCTCCCGATTCCACCTGCCCTGTGCCTTCCTGGCACCCAAAACAGCTCCCCATCCTGAGAGGCTTGCGTCTATAGTCACAATCTCCCAGAATGGTCTCAGGAAGGATGTCCCCTGGGACAGCTGATCTGGACAGAGCCAGCAACAGAGGGATTCCCTCAACCGGTTGTCCAGAGAGGGATAGATCTCAGTGATCGCCGTTCCATTGCCTCAGCATGCACAACTGAAGAGATCGTAGATGGAACCTGGCGAATGGAATTACATCTATACTGGATACCATGAGCCCAATCACCTTCATACACTGGGCCACAGATGGCCTTGAGGAAGTCTGAAGGGCAAGACAGCTGGAGACAATTTTGCAACGTCTCTGGTCTGTCAGGAAAATCTTCATGTATATGGAGTCTATTATCGTGCTTGATAAAGTCTGTGAGGACAGGGTGGTGCCACTGACTTTACCGGTTCCCGTAAAGATGGCGAATATTATAAAGAATGAATGGGAGAGACTTGGTTCATCTTTATCCCCTTCTTCTTCATTTAAGAAATTGTTCCCGGTTTCTGATTCTCAGCTAGAATTGTGGGGATCTGTCCCTAAGGTGGATGGAGCTATCTCCACGCTCACTAAGAGCACCACTGTCCCACTCTGGTACTGGGAACCAGATAACACTTTCCTGAGTTTATATTCCATCCATGAGATCGAAGAAGTAAAAGAGCACTCGAATGGTCCTCTGCCAACTGGCAGGACGGTGCCTAGACCAGGATGTCGTCCAGATAAGGTACTACTGCAATACCTCTGGATCTCGCCACCACGAGCAAAGCTCCCAGAAGCTTTATAAAGACTCTTGGAGCAGTAGCCAGACCGAAGGGGAGAGCTACAAACTGGAAGTGCTGGTCCAGAAAAGCAAATCTTAGGAACTTGAAGTGATCCTTGTGTATTGGCACATGAAGGTAAGCGTCCTTCAAGTCTATCGTAGTCATGAACTGTCCCTCTTGAACTAAGGGCAGAATAGACCTTATCGTCTCCATCTTGAACGATGGGACAGACAGAAACTTGTTTAAGCACTTTAGGTCTAGAATCGGGCGAAACGTGCCCTCCTTCTTTGGGACCACGAAAAGGTTTGAATAGTACCCTAGACCGCTTTCTGCTAGAGGTACCGGTACATTTAGTCCTAGAGAAGAGGGATCCCTCACGCACTCTAGAAAGGCATCTTGTTTCTCTGGTCTTGACAAGTGGAATCTGCCCTAGGAGGGTGAGTTTTGAAACCTATCCTGTAACCCTGGGCAATAACCTCCAGAACCCAAGGATCCTGCACGTCTATCGTCCAAGTCTCTGCAAAAAGAGATAGTCTGCCCCCTATGAGATCCAGAGACGGATCAGGGGCCACCCCTTCATGCTGATTTTGTCTCGGTGGGCTTCTTGCTCTGCTTGGCTTTATTCCAAGACTGAGATGGTTTACAAGATCCCTTGGACTGCTCAGGCTTTGCGGCAGGCTGCTGTCGTTGGGACTTGTCTGAACGAAAGGGATGAAAATTAGAACCCTTAGGTTTATTCTTCTTACCCTGCTGTAGAAAGGCACCCCATGACCGTGGATATGATAGAGTCCAGGCCTAGAACAAAAAGAACCTTTCCCTTAAACGGAAGGAAAAGTAATATAGATTTAGACGTCATGTCAGCAGACCAAGACTTCAACCACAGGGCCCTCCAGGCCAGAGCAGAAAAGCCTGATGTCTTGGCATTCAAGCGAATAATCTGCATATTTGCATCACAGATAAACGAATTAGCTACCCTCAGGGCCTTAATTCTTTCCTGTATCTCATCGAGGGGAGTCTCCACCTCGATCATTTCTGACAGAGAGTCACCCCAATAGGTAGTGGTACCTCTAGAGTAGCTAACACTTCTTTTAATAAAAAGCGTAAGTGCTCCATCCTAAACCTAAAGTCTGGTTCCTCCGCAGCTGGAGGTTTAGAGGCCACAGATTCCGACCCAGAGAAAGGGTCCTCTGAAGTATCGGAGTCCTCTGCATCAGCGGATAATCAAGTCTCAGATACATCCAAGAGAGTAGATGACCCCTGGGAAGGATAGCAATGTTTAACCTTTTGCTTGCGCTTAGCAGTGCGAAGTAAAGTACTGAAGGCCGCAGACACCGCGGTTTGCAACTTATCAGCAAAATTTGGCGGCCCCTCCTGCAAGAGGATTAGTAGTGCACTGGGGAGCTGCATGTGTAATCGGAGATGATTGTAGGGAACGCACCTCACGGGACGGAGACCCCTCAGAGGTGGACGGCTCAGGTGTACTAAACATCATGTTCTTTTTAGATATCACTATTTTATCAAGACATGTGGAACATAGTTGAGCAGGCGGATATACCGTAGCCTCCTCACAATAAACACAGGCATTAGATTTAGGCAAAGAGGGAGTACCCTCTAACGCATCAGAGTCCTCCATAGCTTGCACCATTAATATAGACTATAGAAAAAATAAATGGCACCTTTATACCCCAATGGCCGGGGCACTCACCACCTCCTATGACACAGGCCCACAGAGAAACCGATTTTGTCTCCTGAAACCGACGGTCAGGAAAAGGAAGAAAATGAAGCTACACCTGGTCACATGGAGTGCCATGCAGGACCGCACCTGTAGCCGAGAAAAAGTGTGCCAAAATAAACAGGTTGCATAGTAATCAAAATGAAGGAAGAACCTGACTGTTCACATTGCCAGAGCCACATCTCACACATGTCACAGCAAAAAACACAATAAAGTAATCATGTATAAACACCCCCGCCCCCCGTTCAATAATCACCTTCCGGAGATATTAACCCTTGATTCTATACAGATAAGAGTCACACTGTGACACTGTCTTCTTGCGTTATCATTACAAGTATAAAAAATGAAACAATCTTACCAGAATCTACGCCATGGAATAGGAACATGGCCTCTCAAGTTTGACTGTGTTGTAGCATCGCTCCTGACATGGACTTGAGTGATAGAAAGCAGGCAGTGAAACTAGTCAACACTGATTGCTTAAGGAGCTGTTAATACAAGTCTGGATGGTTTCGCAGAAAGACTCTCCCTGCATCTCCAGACCCTAACATTCGTCAATTCTCTCACTGAGAGGCTGACAAGACTACTTAAAACTCCAGTCCCATTCCGAAGAGTACTACCCTCCATAAGAGACTACTCTGAATCTTCCGACACTTCTCTGTCATCCTCCTGTGACGAAAGGCAAAGAATAACTGGGGGATGAGGGGAGTGGGGGAGGTATTTAAGCCTTTGGCTGGGGTGTCTTTGCTTCCTCCTGGTGGCCAGGTTCTGTATTTCCCACAAGTATTGAATGAAGCCGTGGACTCTCCTCTTATTAAGATCGAAATTGCATGCTCTATCTGAATCATGAAATAAAAATGTTGGGTTTCATGTCCCTTTAAACTCATGCATTTAACTCTGCCAGGGTCCAGAAGCAGGGAAATCTAAGTCACTTACATGTATTAACTGGGATGTTGACTAAAATTGTAAAACATTTAGCTACATTAACTCAACGTGACAAATTAAATTGTCCTTCAGTTTTCTTTGATACTGCACAAATTGTATTCTGCCACAGTTCAATAGCAAAGAAAATGTAAACATGGTAACAAATATCTTCAAACACTTTAGAGAACATTAAAGCAAGTAGAAACCAAAGCCTACCCAAAATAAACCTGTATATTTTTTGAGGCCGAGACAGCTGTTTTTCATAAAGCTTAGTCAAAACAACCCAAGGGTTGCAGGTTATATAAGCTTTACAGAAACCATTTTATATTTCTAAGGAAGGACAGCAAGTTACTCTATAATGTCCAGAGGACACAGAGTTCTAAATACAATTGCTTCAGAGAACGATTTTCACAGACAGGCAACTCTAGGGGATATTTAAACTTTGTCACATGTGAAGAGTTCAAGACACTGCATAACATGTATTGAACACAGTGAAATATTTGATTTTGTATTACTTTATGTGTAAGACAGTTTTTTTCCCTTGTGTTAAAGGGATACTAAACCCAATTTTATTCTTTAATGTTTCAGACAGAGCATGCAATTTTAAATAATGTTCTAATTTACTCCTATTTTCAATTTTTCTTTGTTCTCTTGCTATTTTTATTTAAAAAGCAGGTTATGGGTGGCTAAATGTATCTATCTATCCAGGGTGCTGAACCTAAAATGGGCTGGCTCCTAAGCTTTACATTATTGCTTTTTTTAAAAACATAGCAAGAGAATGAAGAAAAATTAATAATCGGAGTAAATTAGAAAGTTGCTTAAAATTGAATGCTCTATCTGAATCATGAAAGAAAATATTTGACTTTAGTAACTCTTTAATATTATTTATATTTTTAATATAGTATGTTCTATCCCAATAGGGGTGGGACAAACATTCATATGTCAAGTCTAGCTTCCTCTGCCATACTGAAAGTTGCATAGGTAAGTAGTGCAATGAAAAACCTTTATTTTAGAGCTGCAACAACTAATAATCGATTATGAAAATAGTTGTCAACGAATCTCATAATCGATTAGTTGGTTTGCAATTAGTTGGTCTGTGCACAACACCAGCTGCTTCCCTCCAATGAACTCCTGGATATGGTATTGTGTTTTATGGTTATGTTCTTAGCCTAAAGGACGTCTACAGACGTCTACTTTTCACTTTTTCAGGACAGTATACATTTACAACTACCCCTGGCTTATGTGCAACCCAGCTATAATAGTCATCATTTAGATTGTTTATATTAAATCTGGTGATTTGAAACTATGCTTTTTATGATATAGTGACAAGCTTGTTATTTACACCTAGCCCCTAGATTGATGGGAGTTATTTAAATTGATGTGCACTATAATATGTTTGCACAATTGTTAGTGTATTGCTTGCTATTGCTGATTATATGTACTGTATAAATAAATGTGTAAGGCTTTGTCCTGTTATTGATATACAGTCCTTAGCGCCTTTGATTTGTTTTTTATATTTTTAATAAATTGTGATATGTACCAGATTCAACCTTTTTAACTATATACTGTATCTGTATTTTTTAGAGCGGACTAGATATTTTCCCCTAAACTTATAGCTGGTTATTTACCATTGCATATAGATATTCAATATATTTTATAAACACTTTGCATTGGTGAAGAGCTAACAAAGATAAATATCCCACTTTGGTGAAATTGGCAAAACCCTACTTATGCATCTCAAGCACCTCAACATCATCTGAGTGCCTTTTCTCTGCTGCAGGAAATATAGCTGCAAACAGAGAACCAGCCTTAGCCAGAAGCATGTGGACATGTTGAGATTTTTGCATTTTAATGCAAAGTTTCTGAAAGAGTGAATAACAGAATGTTATTAACAGTGATAATCTAACTCTTTCTAGTTCTACCTCTTTTCAAGTTCTACCTCTTTTCATTGGACAAACAGTTGTGTTAATGTAAAATTTTAGTCTGAAGTTTATATTTGTAACACTAAACATGTGGATTTTATTTAAAATATAGGAAACAATTATTGATTCTTTTTTTTATCCGATTAGTCGATTAATCGAAAAAATAATCAGCCGATTTATCGATTATGAAAATAATCGTTAGTTGCAGCCCTACTTTATTTATTTATTTTAACAAGCAAAAACTATAAAATATTTCTTATAATTGTAAATATTCTTTGTAAATATTCTTTAGTTTGTAGAACAAAAAATATATATACAGGGATCATTGGGTTCCACTGAAACTTAGAAAAAATACATTTTGCATTTAAAGTGTCAGTAAACCTAAAAAATAGTGCAGAATTATATAACATTATTTTAGTGCTATTGTTATAAAACCTTTTTTTCCATTTGAATTTTTTTAAAATATGCCCGTTTTACAGACCCGCTCTCTGCTGAGCGGGCTTCTTTTTTTACACAGTGCATCGGGCTAGCTGTATAGTCACAGCCCGGCCCGACCGAGCCATAACATTAAGTGCAGCTCGCTCCTGATCTGTCTGACAGCAGGAGCGAGCTGCACTTAATGTTATGGCGCGGTCGGCCGGGCTGTGACTATACAGCTGACCCGAGGCGCTGTGTAAAAAAAACAGACCCGCTCAGCAGAGAGCTGGTCTGTAAAACGGGCATATTTTTAAAAAATTCAAATGGAAAAAAAGGTTTTATAACAATAGCACTAAAATAATGTTATTTAATTCTGCACTATGTGCAGAATTATATAACATTATTTTTTAGGTTTACTGACACTTTAACACCTGTATATACATACACGCTACTTTAAGTGTTTTTTTTTATACTTGTTTGATTCCTGTATTACCCATTCCCCAGTTTTGCATAACCAAAACTTATATTAATAAACTTTTTATCTCTGTGATTACCCTGTATCTAAGCCTCTGCAAAATGCCCCCTTATCTCAGTGTCTTTTACAATCTTGTATTTTAGTCAATTAGTGCTGGTTCTTGGATAACATTATCATTCTCCATGGGAGTGAGCAAAATGTTATGACTAAAACTGCCTAGTTGTTGTGCAAGATTTAAAAAGCACTGAAATAAAGGACGGCCTGCTGGGGCTTAGAAATAGAACAAACTTAGAGGTTATAAAGTATATTAATATAACAATGTTGGATATGTAAAGCTGGAGAATGGGCAGTAAAGGTGTTGATTGTCCCTTTAACTGCCTGAGTCACTGCTTTACTGCTGCCTGTGAGTGAGTTTTGCTAGTTGCTTCGAGAAGGAAGTCCATTTCTGTTTATTTTAACACACACACATATACATACACTTATATATAACCTTCTTGGAGTAAAGTATAATTGCTCACACTAGTTTCCCTTTCATACTGTAGGTATTTTGGCACTGTTAATAAGTTTATAGTGGATGCCTTATTAGTTTAAGCGCAGAAAAAAACAGTTATAAGCGATATTTGGTAACACAGCCATTTAAGAAAGAATAAATTAGACTGTACTTGTGGCATCTTCTTGCATGGATAATATTTCTTACAGTCTTACTAATAAGGATCATAATCATAAAAGTACAGAAGTATGTGTAATGTAGATATCATTTCATTTAGAACTTACCCCTGGCTTTTGATCTGCCTTTATCAAAGCTGTGCGTGCCCTCTGAAGAGAACCATGCATTAACTTATGAAGTCTCAAAATAAGTTTCCGCAACCCCATCTGCTTCAATGCTTTGTCTACAAATGGCCTGTAGATAGAAGTCAAGCAATGTCTGCCGCAGACACTGTCATGGCTGCACTCAGGACACCCCCAAGAAAAAGAATCATCCTCTGACACAAATCTGTCCAACTTTTGTGGATAGTGGTCCTCCCTTGTAAAGTGGACTTTAGGATTGTTGAGGTTATTGTCCAGATCATGACTAACATCTAAAATGTTGTCTTCTTCTTCCTCATCTTCACTCTCCTCTGTGCAAGTGCCAGATGTTTTCTCATTCATAGTTCCCTCATGTTCCATGTCATTATCATCTTCATCCCCTGGACCATTTGATGGACGTGGTGAAGAGATTTCAAACACTGGCCAGCCAATATCAGACATGTTTTTAATACCTAAAACAGTCCCCATTATCCGAAGCTTGTGATTCAGGTCCTTTGTTATATTTAGCCATAAGCAGAGTGCCTGCACTCGTGCTTGAAAGTCTTTTGCGGCATATTTTTCATAGTCCCTTTGGAGAGCCTGCAATGATGGATAAAGTGCTTCTACATATTCTAGCAATTCCATGATCTGCTTTACTTGCTCAAATGAGACTCGCTGCTTTTGTATGTGATCATAATAGTTTGAGTGACCCACAAAACCTATTCCATGTGAGCTTGAGTATTGCCCCTCTCGTATTGTCCCATTAAGATTTCCCCCATTGACTGAGAACAACCTCCCATAATTCACTTTAAATGTAAGAATTTCATTAATTATATCTGGTATGGCTTGACGTGCTGTATACAAGTACAAGTCTTGGTCATTAACACTGCGGCCTGCGTGCCAAGCTTGTAGTTCCAGCCACAAAAGTTCATTAGATCGGTTAAACCACATAGTAGAGTTACTTTCCTGGCCCCTCTGCTCTCTCTCCTTTTTTTTGGAAACAGAGGTAAGCTTAAGCAAAAGCCTCAGCGTCTCAAAGAATTTCAACCTGTCAGCTGGGCAGTCTGTCCTAGAGGTTTGCCGTGCTGTCCTGGCCATAGGGACAGGTACAGACACTGGGAGCTTGGTATTGCTGCAGCCAAGGCTGAGGTAAGGTTTGTTAAGATCAACATCTGGAATTGATTTTTTTGGCAATGACCCACCTTCCAGCATGAATGAACATTGCACATTTTTCTTGTGGTCTCTCTCAGTTGTCCTGAGTGTAGCTCTGTTCTTTTTTTCCTGCTTGTAGCTGTGGTCATCCACAGGCTCGATTGTTTTGGCGCTATCTTTGTGTGGAGTCTGATTCGATGTGCTCATCTTTTCTAAAATGTGAAGAAAATGGAAAAAAGCTGTAAACTAGCCACTGCACAGTTTCAAAATAAAATAAAACACACTTAGGCCTGTGAGTTTTGCTATATACAGACTTATTCATACCTCCCAACATTTGTGTCTAGGTAAGTAATAGGGACTCGGAAGGTTGGGGCGGACCACAGATGTTTTGTGGGTGGGTTCACTAGTGGATAGTAGGTGGGATAATGTGTGTCTGGGCAGTCAGTGGGCATGTCTGGGTGGTCTATGGGCGGGGCTAAGAGATATTCTGCAATTAGGGACATATGGCTGTCTGAGAGGGACAGCAGGTTAGAGGTCAGGAGTATGGACTGTCCCTCTCAAATAGGGACAGTTTTGAGATATGACAAAAAAAAGTGAGCACTGAGTAATAGAACGCTCATCTGAAATGTGGCACAAGCACAGCTTTAAAATATCCTATATAATAAAAGGCCAAGTGTGTTTGTCCGAAGCTGTCATGCGCAGTAGAGACAGCACGAGGATAAACACACCTGGAATTTGAGTCCCTAACTGAAGATCTGCGCTGCGGCAGAAGTGGGCGTGGCCGGGCGTGAAGGGGTGTGAATGGCCGTTAAGGGGTGCGACCGGGCGTGAAGGGGGCGTGGTCGGGTGTGTTCGCGCGATAGATGGAAGATGGGAGAGAGATAGAGAGGGGAGAGAGAGATAGAGAGGGGGGAGTGAGAGGGGGAGAGAGACAGCAAAAGAGAGGGGGGAGAGAGACAGCAAAAGAGAGAAGGGGAGAGAGACAGCAAAAGAGAGGGGGGAGAGAGACAGCAAAAGAGAGGGGGGAGAGAGACAGCAAAAGAGAGAGGGGAGAGACAGCAAAAGAGAGAGGGGGAGAGAGACAGCAAAAGAGAGAGGGGGAGAGAGACAGCAAAAGAGAGAGGGGGAGAGAGACAGCAAAAGAGAGAGGTGGACAGAGACAGCAAAAGAGAGGTGGACAGAGACAGCAAAAGAGAGAGGGGGAGAGAGACAGCAAAAGAGAGAGGGGGAGAGAGCGCAAAAGAGAGGGGGGAGAGAGAGCGCAAAAGAGAGGGGGGAGAGAGAGCGCAAAAGAGAGGGGGGAGAGAGAGAGCGCAAAAGAGAGGGGGGGGAGAGAGAGCGCAAAAGAGAGGGGGAAGAAAGAGCGCAAAAGGGGGGAAGAGAGCGCAAAAGAGGGGGAGAGAGAGCGCAAAAGAGGGGGAGAGAGAGCGCAAAAGAGAGGTGGAAGAGAGAGCGCAAAAGAGAGGGGGAGAGAGAGCGCAAAAGAGAGGGGGAGAGAGAGAGCGCAAAAGAGAGGGGGAGAGAGAGAGCGCAAAAGAGAGGGGGAGAGAGAGAGCGCAAAAGAGAGGGGGAGAGAGAGAGCGCAAAAGAGAGGGGGAGAGAGAGAGCGCAAAAGAGAGGGGGAGAGAGAGAGCGCAAAAGAGAGGGGGAGAGAGAGTGCAAAAGAGAGGGGGGGAGAAAGCGCAAAAGAGAGGGGGGGAGAGAAAGTGCAAAAGAGAGGGGGAGAGAGAGAGCACAAAAGAGAGGGGGGAGAGAGAACTCAAAAGAGATGGGGAGAGAGCTCAAAAGAGAGGGGGGAGAGAGAACGCAAAAGAGAGGGGGAGAGAGAGAGCGCAAAAGAGAGAGGGAGAGAGAGATAAAGAGCGCAAAAGAGAGGGGGGAGAGAGAGGGAGAGAGAGAGAGATAAAGAGCGCAAAAGAGAGGGGGGAGAGAGAGAGCTCAAAAGAAAGGGGGTAGAGAGCTCAAAAGAGAGGGGGAGAGAGAGAGCGCAAGAGGTGGGACCGCTGTACCGCAAAAAATGGCCCGTGTGAACGGGCTTTAGGACTAGTTTGTTTTATATTTGGAATGACATCATGCAAAGTTGCTCTTAAAATTCCAAACACACAAAAAAAGAGTTTCTATTTAGATGTGCATCTTACTACCAAATCTTCCCTCACTGTCACATATTGCAACCATAGGGTCATCATTAAACATGTTGCATTGTTATTTATGAGAACTGGATACACACTGGACACTATTCAATTCCATCAAGAACAGAAAAGTGTGAGATGAAAGAAACAAAATTAAACAATATAAAAAATATTTTGCAGGACTGACATACAATATACTTTATTAAATACATTTACAACTACATTACTGTATACTAAACTCTGTGTGCCAGTTTAATATATTCATTTTAACATAAGTCAGGAGCAAGGACAAATATACAATGCAACTTGAAGATGGTTACTTCCAATTAATGTATAGGATCTGCTTTAAGAAAATAAATAGGTTAGGAGAAAAAAGAATTGCAAAATTGTTGAAGAAAATATTTATTAACAACTCAAATACTACTCATAACTCATAAGAGAGATGTGAAACAACATTTTTCTTTCATGTTTCAGATAGAGCATACCATTTTAAACAACTTTCTAATTTACTTAATTCTCTTTGTATCTTTTGTTGAAGAAGCAGCAATGTTCTACTGGGAGCTGGTTGTAACTCATTGGGTGAGCCAATGACAAGAGGCATATATGTGCAGCCACAAATCAACAGCTAATTTGCAGCAGTGTATTGATCCTCATAAGTTTACCAAGTCATGTTTTTGAAAAAAAAAGAAACCAAAAGAACAAAGTAAATAAGTTGTATAAAACATACTTTATTTGAATCATGAAAGTTTCATTTTTACTATGCTGTCTTACTTTCTCGCTCCTGGTTACACTGACTTATCTAGGTTCTCTTCACCCACCTGTGGTAAATGAGTTGCCCTCCCATGGTCACCTCCACTGACTTCATTCTTCCTGATTTACAAGAAGGAAACCGCTTTATCAGATATCTCCTTTAGCTCGCCTCGATTCTCTTGTGACCGTTTATATTTCTTATTGGTGAGTGAAAGCATAAGAATAAGGTCTTATATGCTTCATGATATTTAGCAATTAAAGTAACTTTAGTTCTGCTTCATAATTTCAGATTTCTCTTTTCCTGTTCTGTCTTCTTGCTTTTGTTTTCCCATAATTAGCCCTTTTGTATCCATTTCCATAGCTTTTATATATTCTTCATCTACTATTTGTTTTGAGAACCCTTTTCCTTAAATTTCAATTTTAACTTTTTTTTGTTGAGAATTGACCAAAGGAAATGGTGTGGTACTTTGGATATGTAGTTAGAGCATTAATGGAACAGTTTACTGAATATTAATATACTTTTTACCTCTGTGATAACCTTGTATCTAAGGCTCAGCAGACTGCCCCCTTATTTAAGTTCTTTTGACAGACTTCCATATTAGCCAATCAGGGCCCTCTCATAAGTAACTCCACGGACGTGAGCACAATGTTATCTATATGGCACACATGAACTAACACCCTCTAGCTGTGAAAAACTGTCAAATGCATTCAGATAAGAGGCAGCCTTCGAGGGCTTAAAAATTAGCATATGAGCTTTCAACTAAGAATACCAAGAGAACAAAGCAAATATGATGATAAAAGTACATTGAAAAGTTGTTTAAAATTACATGCCCTGTTTAATTTTGACTAGACTGTCCCTTTAACCCCTTAACGACCTAGGACGTGCCAGGCATGTCCTACAAAAAGTGTCAGTTAATGACCAAGGATGTGCCTGGCACGTCCTCAGGGATTTGAAGCGCTGGAAGCGACCGTTACTTGGTCTCTTCAATGCATAAAGAAAGAAGGGAGAGGGAGGGGGATAAGACTTGGGGAACAGGAACCTGGGAGGGGGAGGGTATTGAGGGGGGCAGCTACACTACAGAAAAATGCATTTTTTAATAAAAAATAAATAAAACCTTTTTTTTTTTTTTTTTTTAGCAAACTTGGTACTGGCAGCTGTCTGGCGGCAAAAAGAGTAGAGAGGGGAGGGTTAGAGAGCTGTTTGGGGGGGATCAGGGAGGTTGGGGCATCCTACACTAAAGAATATATTATTATTATTTTTTTTTTAAAAAAGCCTTTTATTTTAGTACTGGCAGACTTTCTTAAGATGGCGGTGACAATTGTGGAGTGGGGGAGGGAAGAGAGCTGTTTGAGAGGGGTCAGGGAGGGATCAGGGGGTGGGATGTGTCAGATGGGTGGCTGATCTCTACACTAAAGCTAAAATTAACCCCTTCACTGCAGGACATAATACAAGTGTGGTGCACAGCAGTATTTAGCAGCCTTCTAATTACCAAAAAATAATGCCAAAGCCATATATGCCTGCTATTTCTGAACAAAGGGGATACCAGAGAAGCATTTTCAACCATTTGTGCCATAATTGCACAAGCTGTTCGTAAATAATTTCAGTGAGAACCCTAAAATTGTGAAAAATGTAAAAAAAAAATTTATTTGATCGCATTTGGCAGTGAAATGGTGGCATGAAATATACCAAAATGGGCCTCGATCAATACTTTTGGCTGTCTACTAAAAAATATATATATATATATATATATATATATATATACACATGTGAAGGGTTATTCAGGGATTCCTGACAGATAGTGTTACTATCGCTAATTGTAAAAGAAAAAGAGTTGGAAATAGCAAAGTGCTACTTGTACTTATTGCCCTATAACTTGCAAAGAACATGTAAATATTGGGTATTTCTAAATTCAGGACAAAATTTAAAAACTATTTAGCATGGGTGTTTTTTGGTGGTTATAGATGTTTAACAGATTTGTGGGGTCAAAGTTAGAAAAAGTGTGTGTTTTTTTCATTTTTTTTCATCATATTTTATAATTTTTTATAGTAAATTATATGTCATGATGAAAATTATGGTATCTTTAGAAAGTCCATTTAATGGTGAGAAAAACGGAATATAATATTTGTGGGTACAGTAAATGAATAAGAGGAAAATTAAAGATAAACACAAACACAGCAGAAAGAAAAATAGCACAAAAATAGCAATAGCAGAAAATTGAAAAATGCCTCTGGTCACTAAGGGGTTAAGACAATGACCTTGAAGACTTTAAAGGGACACGAATCAGATAAAACATACAATTTTAAGTAACCTTGTAATGTATTTCTATTATCTAATTTGCTTTGTTCTCTTGGTATTCTTTTTTTACAAGCATACCTAGGTAGGCTCAGAAGCAGCAGTGCCTTATTGGAAGCTAGCTGCTGATTTTGTGGCGTAACATATATGCCTCTTGTCATTTGTTCACCCAATGTGCTCAGCTAACTCACAGCAGTGCATTGCTGCTTGTTCATTAAAGGATACCAAAACAATTAAGCACATTTGTTGATAGAAGTTAATAGGAAATTTGTTTAAAATTGTATGCTCTATCTGAATCATAAAATAAAAAACATAATTTATGCTTACCTGATAAATTCCTTTCTTCTGTAGTGTGATCAGTCCACGGGTCATCATTACTTCTGGGATATTACTCCTCCCCAACAGGAAGTGCAAGAGGATTCACCCAGCAGAGCTGCATATAGCTCCTCCCCTCTACGTCACTCCCAGTCATTCGACCAAGGACCAACGAGAAAGGAAAAGCCAAGGGTGAAGTGGTGACTGGAGTATAAATTAAAAAATATTTACCTGCCTTAAAAACAGGGCGGGCCGTGGACTGATCACACTACAGAAGAAAGGAATTTATCAGGTAAGCATAAATTATGTTTTCTTCTGTTAAGTGTGATCAGTCCACGGGTCATCATTACTTCTGGGATACCAATACCAAAGCAAAAGTACACGGATGACGGGAGGGATAGGCAGGCTCTTTATACAGAAGGAACCACTGCCTGAAGAACCTTTCTCCCAAAAATAGCCTCCGAAGAAGCAAAAGTGTCAAATTTGTAAAATTTGGAAAAAGTATGAAGCGAAGACCAAGTTGCAGCCTTGCAAATCTGTTCAACAGAGGCCTCATTCTTGAAGGCCCAAGTGGAAGCCACAGCTCTAGTAGAATGAGCTGTAATTCTTTCAGGAGGCTGCTGTCCAGCAGTCTCATAAGCTAAACGAATTATGCTACGAAGCCAAAAAGAAAGAGAGGTAGCGGAAGCTTTTTGACCTCTCCTCTGCCCAGAGTAAATGACAAACAGAGAAGACGTTTGTCGAAATTCCTTAGTTGCCTGTAAGTAAAATTTTAGAGCACGGACTACATCCAGGTTGTGCAGTAGACGTTCCTTCTTTGAAGAAGGATTTGGGCATAAAGAAGGAACAACAATCTCTTGATTGATATTCCTGTTAGTAACTACCTTAGGTAAGAACCCAGGTTTAGTACGCAGGACTACCTTATCCGAATGAAAAATCAAATAAGGAGAATCACAATGTAAGGCTGATAATTCAGAGACTCTTCGAGCCGAGGAAATAGCCATTAAAAATAGAACTTTCCAAGATAACAACTTTATATCAATGGAATGAAGGGGTTCAAACGGAACGCCCTGTAAAACATTAAGAACAAGGTTTAAACTCCATGGTGGAGCAACAGTTTTAAACACAGGCTTAATTCTGGCCAAAGCCTGACAAAAAGCCTGGACGTCAGGAACTTCTGACAGACGTTTGTGTAACAGAATGGACAGAGCTGAGATCTGTCCCTTTAATGAACTAGCAGATAAACCCTTTTCTAAACCTTCTTGTAGAAAAGACAATATCCTAGGAATCCTAACCTTACTCCAAGAGTAACCTTTGGATTCACACCAATATAGGTATTTACGCCATATCTTATGGTAAATCTTTCTGGTAACAGGTTTCCTAGCCTGTATTAAGGTATCAATAACTGACTCAGAAAATCCACGTCTTGATAAAATCAAGCGTTCAATTTCCAAGCAGTCAGCTTCAGAGAAGTTAGATTTTGATGTTTGAAGGGACCCTGTATCAGAAGGTCCTGTTTCAGAGGTAGAGACCAAGGTGGACAGGATGACATGTCCACCAGGTCTGCATACCAAGTCCTGCGTGGCCACGCAGGTGCTATTAGAATCACTGATGCTCTCTCTTGTTTGATTCTGGCAATCAATCGAGGAAGCAACGGGAAGGGTGGAAACACGTAAGCCATCCTGAAGTCCCAAGGTGCTGTCAGAGCATCTATCAGGACTGCTCCTGGATCCCTGGATCTGGACCCGTAACGAGGAAGCTTGGCGTTCTGTCGAGACGCCATGAGATCTATCTCTGGTTTGCCCCAACGTCGAAGTATTTGGGCAAAGACCTCCGGATGAAGTTCCCACTCCCCCGGATGAAAAGTCTGACGACTTAAGAAATCCGCCTCCCAGTTCTCCACTCCCGGGATGTGGATTGCTGACAGGTGGCAAGAGTGAGACTCTGCCCAGCGAATTATCTTTGATACTTCCATCATAGCTAGGGAGCTTCTTGTCCCTCCCTGATGGTTGATGTAAGCTACAGTCGTGATGTTGTCCGACTGAAACCTGATGAACCCCCGAGTTGTCAACTGGGGCCAAGCCAGGAGGGCATTGAGAACTGCTCTCAATTCCAGAATGTTTATTGGCAGGAGACTCTCCTCCTGATTCCATTGTCTCTGAGCCTTCAGAGAATTCCAGACAGCGCCCCAACCTAGTAGGCTGGCGTCTGTTGTTACAATTGTCCAGTCTGGCCTGCTGAATGGCATCCCCCTGGACAGATGTGGCCGAGAAAGCCACCATAGAAGAGAATTTCTGGTCTCTTGATCCAGATTCAGAGTAGGGGACAAGTCTGAGTAATCCCCATTCCACTGACTTAGCATGCACAATTGCAGCGGTCTGAGATGTAGGCGTGCAAAGGGTACTATGTCCATTGCCGCTACCATTAAGCCGATCACCTCCATGCATTGAGCTACTGACGGGTGTTGAATGGAATGAAGGACACGGCATGCATTTTGAAGCTTTGTTAACCTGTCTTCTGTCAGGTAAATCTTCATTTCTACAGAATCTATAAGAGTCCCCAAGAAGGGAACTCTTGTGAGTGGAAAGAGAGAACTCTTCTTTTCGTTCACCTTCCATCCATGCGACCTTAGAAATGCCAGTACTAACTCTGTATGAGACTTGGCAGTTTGAAAGCTTGAAGCTTGTATCAGAATGTCGTCTAGGTACGGAGCTACCGAAATTCCTCGCGGTCTTAGTACCGCCAGAAGAGCACCCAGAACCTTTGTGAAGATTCTTGGAGCCGTAGCCAATCCGAATGGAAGAGCCACAAACTGGTAATGCCTGTCTAGGAAGGCAAACCTTAGGTACCGATAATGATCTTTGTGAATCGGTATGTGAAGGTAAGCATCTTTTAAATCTACAGTGGTCATGTATTGACCCTCTTGGATCATAGGTAAAATTGTCCGAATAGTCTCCATCTTGAACGATGGAACTCTTAGGAATTTGTTTAGGATCTTTAAGTCCAGGATTGGTCTGAAAATTCCCTCTTTTTTGGGAACCACAAACAGATTTGAGTAAAACCCCTGTCCCTGTTCCGATCGTGGAACTGGATGGATTACTCCCATTAACAAGAGCTCTTGTACGCAGCGTAGAAACGCCTCTTTCTTTGTCTGGATTGTTGACAATCTTGACAGATGAAATCTGTCTCTTGGAGGAGAGTATTTGAAGTCCAGAAGGTATCCCTGAGATATTATCTCTAGCGCCCAGGGATCCTGAACATCTCTTGCCCAAGCCTGGGCGAAGAGAGAAAGTCTGCCCCCCACTAGATCCGATCCCGGATCGGGGGCCCTCAATTCATGCTGTTTTAGGGGCAGCAGCAGGTTTCCTAGTCTGCTTGCCCTTGTTCCAGGACTGGTTAGGTTTCCAGCCTTGTCTGTAGCGAGCAACAGCTCCTTCCTGTTTTGGTGCAGAGGAAGTTGATGCTGCTCCTGCTTTGAAATTACGAAAGGAACGAAAATTAGACTGTCTAGTCTTGGCTTTGTCCTGAGGCAGGGCATGGCCTTTACCTCCTGTAATGTCAGCGATAATCTCTTTCAACCCGGGCCCGAATAAGGTCTGCCCTTTGAAAGGTATATTAAGCAATTTAGACTTAGAAGTAACATCAGCTGACCAGGATTTTAGCCACAGCGCCCTGCGTGCCTGAATGGCGAATCCTGAATTCTTCGCCGTAAGTTTAGTAAGATGTACTACGGCCTCCGAAATGAATGAATTAGCTAGTTTAAGGACTCTAAGCCTGTCCGTAATGTCGTCCAGAGTAGCTGAACCAATGTTCTCTTCCAGAGACTCAATCCAGAATGCCGCTGCAGCCGTGATCGGCGCAATGCATGCAAGGGGTTGCAATATAAAACCTTGTTGAACAAACATTTTCTTAAGGTAACCCTCTAACTTTTTATCCATTGGATCTGAAAAAGCACAGCTATCCTCCACCGGGATAGTGGTACGCTTAGCTAAGGTAGAAACTGCTCCCTCCACCTTAGGGACCGTTTGCCATAAGTCCCTTGTGGTGGCGTCTATTGGAAACATTTTTCTAAATATCGGAGGGGGTGAGGACGGCACACCGGGTCTATCCCACTCCTTAGTAACAATTTCAGTAAGTCTCTTAGGTATAGGAAAAACCTCAGTACTCGTCGGTACCGCAAAATATTTATCCAACCTACACATTTTCTCTGGTATTGCAACTGTGTTACAATCATTCAGAGCCGCTAACACCTCCCCTAGTAATACACGGAGGTTTTCCAGTTTAAATTTAAAATTTGAAATATCTGAATCCAGTCTGTTTGGATCAGAACCGTCACCCACAGAATGAAGTTCTCCGTCCTCATGTTCTGCCACCTGTGACGCAGTGTCTGACATGGCCCTAATATTATCAGCGCACTCTGTTCTCACCCCAGAGTGATCACGCTTACCTCTTAGTTCTGGTAATTTAGCCAAAACCTCAGTCATAACAGTAGCCATATCCTGTAATGTGATTTGTAATGGCCGCCCAGATGTACTCGGCGCTACAATATCACGCACCTCCCTCTGAGCGGGAGATGTAGGTACTGACACGTGAGGCGAGTTAGTCGGCATAACTCTCCCCTCGTTGTTTGGTGAAATTTGTTCAATTTGTACAGATTGACTTTTATTTAAAGTAGCATCAATACAGTTAGTACATAAATTTCTATTGGGCTCCACTTTGGCATTGCAACAAATGACACTATCATCCTCTGAATCAGACATGTTTAACACACTAGCAAATAAACTTGCAACTTGGAAATACAATTCAATTAGAATAATATTAAAATGTACTGTGCCTTTAAGAAGCACAGAAGATCTATGACAGTTGAAAATTAATAAATTGAAACAGTTATAGCCTCAATCCTTGTAAACAACACAACTTTAGCAAAGGTTTAATCCCATTAGCAAAGATAACAAATTCTGAAAGCAGGAAACAAATTACAGAATAAACGTTTTTTATCTCAGTCAAACTATAATTCTCACAGCTCTGCTGAGAGAAATTACCTCCCTCAAAATAAGTTTGAAGACCCCTGAGCTCTGTAGAGATGAACCGGATCATGCAGGGAATACAATGAGTTGCTGACTGAAATATTTGATGCATAGAAAAGGCGCCAAAAAACGGCCCCTCCCCCTCACACACAGCAGTGAGGGAGAACAGAAACTGTCAGAAAAACAGATTAAGCAACTGCCAAGTGGAAAAATAGTGCCCAAACATTTATTCACACAGTACCTCAGCAAATGAAAACGATTTTACATTCCAGCAAAAACGTTAAACATAATCTCTAGTTATTAAACAGCTTTATGTATTTCTTACAGTGTAATTCTAGTGAAGTACCATTCCCCAGAATACTGAAGTGTAAAGTATACATACATGACATTATATCGGTATGGCAGGATTTTCTCATCAATTCCATTGTCAGAAAATAAAAACTGCTACATACCTCTATGCAGATTCATCTGCCCGCTGTCCCCTGATCTGAAGTTTACCTCACTCCTCAGATGGCCGAGAACAGCAATATGATCTTAACTACTCCGGCTAAAATCATAGCAAAACTCTGGTAGATTCTTCTTCAAACTCTGCCAGAGAGGTAATAACACACTCCGGTGCTATTTTAAAATAACAAACTTTTGATTGAAGATATAAAACTAAGTATAATCACCATAGTCCTCTCACACATCCTATCTAGTCGTTGGGTGCAAGAGAATGACTGGGAGTGACGTAGAGGGGAGGAGCTATATGCAGCTCTGCTGGGTGAATCCTCTTGCACTTCCTGTTGGGGAGGAGTAATATCCCAGAAGTAATGATGACCCGTGGACTGATCACACTTAACAGAAGAAATTTGCCGTTTTATGTCCCTTTAAATTGGATGTCTACAAAATGTATTTTTGTTGCATGATTGTTCTCTTTAAAAAGTTCATTGTATTTTAAATTTATAGTATGAACAGATTTTAACAGTGAGTCACTGTCTCCCATTCCAAATGACCAACATATCTTCTATATATAGCACTTCCATTATTATACTTTGGCATTGAAGCATATAGGCTCTATATATGTTGTCATAACAAGAATTTGTCTAACAGAGTGAATTCTGTCTTTGCTGCAGTAAGGTGTGCTGTACCTTTAAGGGGGTAGAGGATCAATTAGGCCTTAGTTGTAGTAGTCTTTATAAGCTTTCTGTTTGCAGCATGATGCTGTATTGAGTGTTCTGACTTCTTACTGTGGCAGTTTGTTGTTTGGCTATCCTGGTTTGACTTGGTCTTCTTCCGACTTCCCTTGTTTCAGAGTGATTTGGTATTCGACTTTAGTTTGTTTTTTGTTATGTTTTTGTGTTGCTTTTGACCCATATACAGTCTTGCAGTTTTCTTGTATATAACTATTTCATTTGCACTATTGCTGCCTTTTATCTTGGATGTCTCTGCTCTCAAGAGATCTGCATTTAAGTCACCTATGTGCGTTTGGAAAGCAAGGCTAAACTTTTACTAAGGTATGTTTTCCTTTGGTATTTAGATTTATGAATTTACATTTGCATTCTAGTACTTATTAGTTATTTTACTTTGTAGGTGCTGATTAAAGTACTAGAGAGTGTTCAACTACTAAGTTTAGTCTCATTGCTTTTTTTACCCCTAGCCTCTTCTTGGTTATTGTGATTAACTTGCAGTGTTCCAGGAATGGTTTGTGGTGAGTGGGTACTCTCAGCCATTGAATCCAGCTTGTTTAGTTCTGGAACAGCAGTACTTCACCGGAAGCTGGTAAAGATGAGGGCCCAGTCAGGAAAATGGTTTAATGTTTGTTACATATATCTGCATCTATGTATAGCTATCTTCAAAACACTCCATGCAATATGTGCACAGTTAGGGATGAATGCGGTACCAATAGTGGTATCAGTGATTTTGAAGTGGTCCTCAAAAATCATTTCTGTCTAGTAGGTAAATTCCCACTTATAGGTGTCCTTCTATTCAAACCCATCGATTTCTAATAATTGTTGGTTATATCTCAAAGATATTAAAAAAAAAAAAGATATCTCAAGGATGATTTAAAATCTATAAATGGATTATGTATCAAGGTGAACTCTGGAAGAACTGATAAATGATTGATAAAACTATAAAATGCATGCCTAATGTGGCAGCATGTACGTTTAGGAAAGTTCAAAAGGGTATATTTTTTTTATCTAAAAGTGAAACAGGAAGTTAAATGTATATTTTAATAAGGAAAAATGTATTTTAAAACCGATTTGACACACTTCATTATACAGTGGTAATTTTGCAGCTGGGTGACTTTGAAAAAAGTCAGTGTTTGCAGTAACAGGAATTTGTAGCACAGAGGACTGCATTCTTCCATAAATTCTTTAAGGGCACAAAGGGGGGTTATAAAGCAAGTATGTTACAACTTACTGCCAGCAGTTAAGTAATGCATTGCAGGGCTTCGGCTTTTAGTTATCATGGTGCCTTGTTTGCATCTAACAAAATACACACAATTACCATTCCCAGATGTCTGAATATGAAGCAGTTTATTCATAGTGTTATTTTTCCCCCCAATAAATTAAAATGAACGTCTGCACACAGGAGTGGCTTACATTTTCAATTTTTAAGTAAATGTAGGCGATAAAGAATAGAGATAGAAAAAAAGCCCTGCTATGATTTAGCTTCTAACATGTGTTGGAAACGAATATGAGATAAATTAATATTTAAATACCCATCCTAGCAGCTTTCGTTTTCTAATCAGGCTGCATAATTAGTTTATGCTAATGTATGTTTATCACCAGAGTTGGTATATTTTCCAAGAAAGGTGTCAACACTAGTAAAAGTATGCAACGTTAAAGAAATTTTCTGATCAACATAAAGACCAAATAAAATGCATATTGATTTGGTTTTAAACAAAGCAAGGAAGAGCTGAAAAATAAATGTGCACTTGAAATAGTAAGAAATTAAATATAACTGGGCTTGGATGTCAAAATAAATGTTTTAGGATTCAGATAGAACAAGCAATTTTTAAAAATGCTATAGTTTACTTTTAGTATCAAATGTACCTCTTTCTCTTTGCATCTTTAGCTGCTTTACATAAGAACACAATGAGGTAGGGCTCATGAGTGTGCACAATAGTGCTCAAGACACATGCACCCTCCTGAGCGTACCTCATTATGAAGTAAATTTGATAACAGTTGATTAACATTTTTTTATTTATTTATTTTTTTGCTTTTTTTTCCAATGGGGCATTTGTATGGGCATTGCCCTTATCTTTTACTGCCCATCAAAACCCTAATTTAAATAAAAAAAAAAAAAAAAAACTAACACTAACCCCAGAAAATCTACTCACGGTTCCTGAAGTCCGGACATCCATCTTCATCCAGGCGGTGACATCTTGATCCATCGCGGGGGCATCTTCTTTCTTCATCCTGGTGCCGCAGAGCTGTGGAGGCGTGGAGCATTTTTGCCGGCGGTGCAGACATCCAGCGCGTAGGATCCTATTCATGCGGTCAACGCTGTACACTGAAGCTTGAATGCAAGGTACCCATTTAAATATGGGGTATTGCATTCCTATTGGCTGATATTTTCAAATCAGCCAATAGGATGAGAGCTACTGAAATCCTATTGGCTGTTCAAATCAGAGGATCGCTGGATGTCCGCGCAGCCGACAAAGATGCTCCGCGCCTCCACAGCTCTGCGGAACCGGGATGAAGAAAGAAGATGTCCTTGCGATGGATCAAGATGTCACCGCCTGGATGAAGATGGATGTCCGGACTCTGGGGTTAGTGTTATGTTTTTTGGGGGTGTTTTTTTTTTTTTAGATTAGGGTTTTGATGGGCAGTAAATGAGCCGAATGCCCTTTTAAGGGCAATGCCCTTACAAATGCCCCTTTAGGGGCAATGGGTAGTTTAGGATTTTTGTAGACTTAGGATTTTTCTTTTAGGGGGTTGGTTGGGTGGGGGATTAGTTTTAGGGAGGACTGTCATTTTTTTAGGTAAAAGCTGTTTAACTTAGGGCATTGCCCTACAAAATTCCCTTTTAAGGGCTATTGGTAGTTTATTGTTAGGTTTGGGGGTGTTTTTATTTCGGGGGCGTTTTTGTTTTTTTAGGGCTTTTAGATTAGGTGAAACTTTTATTATTTTGGTTTGTTTTTTGTAATCTTAGTGTTTTTTTATTTTTCGTAATTTTAGCAGGTTTTTTTGTAATGTTAGATTTTTTAAAAATATTTCGTAGTAAATTTGTAATTTAGGTTTTTTATTTTTTCGTAGTGTTAGGTTTATTTATTCATGTCATTTATGACTTTTAATTGGTAGTTTATTTTATTTTATTAGAATAGTTATTTTAGGTTAATTTATAGTATTCTTATGATTTTTTTTATTTCACAAGTAAGTTTATATTTATTTTAATATACAGTGGGACCTCGGTTTACGAATTTAATGTGTTCTCCGGGACGTTTCGTATTGCGAAAAATTCGTAAACCGAAACACGGTTTCCCATAGGAATGCATTAAAAACCAATTAATGCGTTCCGGAGGTGAGAAAAAAATCAAATAAAGTATTTTATCTGTTCAAAACTCTTTATAAAGTGCACTTTAAAGGCATAAATACTGTACAGGGACATGATTAATCAAGCAATAACATTTCAAACATCCAACTTTATGTTTTAAAACATCACACATCAACTTTTAAAACATGGCAGACTGTTGGTAACATGGTACAGTACACTTTAACTGTACATAAATAACACGTCAACAGGGAAAACATGGAAAATAGCAAAACAATTTCAACACTGTTTGGAAGATGAGGAGGACGAGGGCAATTGGGCAGCACTAACACAAGCAGGTTCTTCTTCATGTCTAGGCTGTTTTTGTAGGAACCTTTCCATTGTCTGCTGCCTCTGGCGCCTTTTAAGCATCCCTCGGAAAGGGGACATGATGTCTGTGTCAAAACTGCTCACAAGTCTGTGGGCTAGAGCCTTATCTGGGTGGTGCTGCTGTACAAAAGTCTCCTTGAGTTCCGTGGAAGAGAGTTGTTCCTCACTCATTTCCTCCTCCTCCTCAAATGCGATCTGCTCCTCCATTGACTCCTTCTGCAATTCCACCAGCTCCTCGGTGGTTAGGTCACGGTTGTGTTCCTCCACCAGCTCGTAGACATCCTCCTCAGTCACCTCCAGGCCCATGGTCCTCCCCAAGGAAACAATTTCCTCCAACACTGTTGACTCTGGTGCAGGTGCAGAAGCACTGGAGGCAGGTTTTACAACACAGTCTGGCCAAAGGTTGCGCCAAGCAGAATTTAGGTTTGTCTGGCTGACCCCGGCCCAGGCAATGGTGATAATCTGCAGACAGCTCACAATGTCAAAATGCTCTCTCCAAAATTCATGGAGGGTGAGGCTTGAGCGATCTGTCATCTCAAAGCATCGCCGGAAAAGCTCCCTTGTGTAGAGTTTTTTAAAATTGGAGATGAACTGCTGGTCCATTGGCTGGAGTAGTGGGGTGGTGTTAGGCGGAAGGAACATGACCTTGATGAAATTAAAGTCCTCCAGCAAGTCTTCCTCGAGGCCTGGAGGATGGGCAGGAGCATTGTCCATGAGCAGCATGGCCTTGAGTGGCAGGTTATTGTCCACAAGGTACTTCTTCACAGCAGGACCAAAAACCGCATTCACCCACTTCACAAACAAGAGGCGTGTGACCCAAGCCTTTGGGTTAGACTGCCACAAAACGCTCAACTGCTCCTTGTTCACCTTGTGTTTCTTGAAGGCCCGTGGGTTCTCTGAATGGTAGACAAGCAGGGGCTTGATCTTAAGGTCCCCACTGGCGTTGGCGCAGAACAGGAGGGAAAGACGGTCCTTCATCGGCTTGTGGCCAGGCAATGAGGTCTCCTGTTCTGTGATGAAGGTACGCTTTGGCATCCTCTTCCAGAAGAGTCCAGTCTTGTCGCAGTTGAAGACCTGCTGAGGAAGGTAGCCCTCTGAAACTATGACCTCCAGGAACTCTGTAACAAATTCTTCAGCTGCAGCAACATCGGAACTTGCAGCCTCTCCATACCTGACCACACTGTGGATGCCAGATCTGTTCTTGAACCTTTCGAACCACCCCCTGCTGGCCTTGAAGCCTTCTGCATCTGCTGACGTTCCTGGCTGTTGTTTGAGGAGGTCAGCATGCAAGGCCTTGGCTTTTTCGCAGATGATCGCCTTGGTCACTGAGTCCCCTGCACGATGCTTCTGTTCAATCCAGAGCAGGAGCAACTTCTCGACCTCCTCCAGAACAGGTGGCCGTTGCTTGGAGACCCTGGTGACTCCCTTGGCTGCATCTCTCCCAGTAATCTTCTCTTTCATTTTTAGGATTGTACCGATTGTGGATGCACTCCTTCCATACTCTTGGGCAAGGTCAGTCAATCGCATTCCTCCTTCATGCTTCCTGATGATTTCCTTCTTGTCCTCAAGCAGAATCATCTCCTTCTTCCTCTTCCCAGCTTCCGCTGCTTTCTTGGGTGCCATGACACCACCGTCCCCAAGTATGCAAAAAAAATTAAAAATGCTTTACACCCACATGAGCTGGCATGGAAAACAACCCCACAATGCAAAACACACAGTAAAAGGCATGCACAGCACATGAGCTGGCATGGAAACCACACTAAAAGGCATGCACAGCAGATGAGCTGTAACAGGCATGCACAGCAGATGAGCTGTAACAGGCATGCACAGCAGATGAGCTGTAACAGGCATGCACAGCAGATGAGCTGTAACAGGCATGCACAGCACATGAGCTGTAACAGGCATGCACAGCACATGAGCTCTAACAGGCATGCACAGCACATGAGCTCTAACAGGCATGCACAGCACATGAGCTCTAACAGGCATGCACAGCACATGAGCTCTAACAGGCATGCACAGCACATGAGCTCTAACAGGCATGCACAGCACATGAGCTCTAACAGGCATGCACAGCACATGAGCTCTAACAGGCATGCACAGCACATGAGCTGTAACAGGCATGCACAGCACATGAGCTGTAACAGGCATGCACAGCACATGAGCTGTAACAGGCATGCACAGCACATGAGCTGTAACAGGCATGCACAGCACATGAGCTGTAACAGGCATGCACAGCACATGAGCTGGCATGGAAAACAACCCCACATTGCAAAACACACAGTACAGTACTGTAACAGGCATGCACAGCACATGAGCTGTAACAGGCATGCACAGCACATGAGCTGTAACAGGCATGCACAGCACATGAGCTGGCATGGAAAACAACCCCACATTGCAAAACACACAGTACAGTACTGTAACAGGCATGCACAGCACATGAGCTGTAACAGGCATGCACAGCACATGAGCTGTAACAGGCATGCACAGCACATGAGCTGTAACAGGCATGCACAGCACATGAGCTGGCATGGAAATCACCCCCAGAATGCAGAACACACAGTAAAAGGCATGCAAACAACCAAGCTCAGCTCCCTACCTTTCCACTTCTTGAGATGCACCAAAAAGGCTCCAAAACCTGCTGCAAAAGGCTCCAAAACCTGCTGCAAATGGCTCCAAAAGGCTCCACAACTTGCTGCAAATGGCTCCAAAACCTCTCCAACACCTCCACACTACACACTCACGTGCTACCCACACTTCAGTATGCAGGGGGCGGAGATATAAACCGGGACACTTGTTTCGTATTGCGAAAAAAATTCGTAAACCGAGGCATTTTTTTTTAAGAATTTTCATTCGTAAACCGAATTTTTCGTTTACCGAGGCGTTCGTTAACCGAGGTTCCACTGTAGTTATATTGTAACTTTTAATTTAAAGTTAGGGGGGGTGTTAGGTTTAGGGGTTAATAATTAAATTATTTTTTTGCGATGTGGAGGGCCGGCGGTTTAGGAGTTTATAGGTTTCGTTTATTAGTTGCGATGTGGGGTGCTAGAGGTTTAGGGGTTAATTATTTATTATAGTGTTGGCGATGTGGGGGGAGGCAGTTTAGGGGTTAATAGGTTTATATAGTGTTAGCAATGTGAGTGGGCTGCGGATTAGGGGTTAATACGTTTAATAAAGTATTTGTGACGCAGGAGGGTGGCGGTTTAAGGGTTAATAGGTAGTTTATGGGTGTTAGTGTACTTTGTAATATTTTAGTTATGAGTTTTGTGAAACAATTTTGTTTTGCAAATTCCATAACTACTGGTCTCAGATTGTGGAATGGATCATGTCGTTATAGGCTGTAACGCAAGCATTTTAGCCGTACCACACAACTTGTAATAGGATGCTATGGAAAATCCTGCACTCAAACGTAATTTTTTTGAGTGCGGAATGGACGTTGCGTTACAGGATAAAATTTTTGCGGTATAGCTATACCGCCGCGACTTGTAATATGCGTTACCTGCCATTCCACGCGCAATGGCCAATTTGTCAGCGGTATAGCCATACTGCACCATAACGCAAAACTTGTAATCTAGCCAAATGTGTACAATAGTTTCTGAAGCCTCAAGCAAAATAGAAACTAAAAATGTGTTTTCTGGGGACTTCTAGTGGGAAGGGGAGAACAGCATATAAGAGGGTACTACTGAACAACCTGGGGTGAGGCATTTCGTCCAATACAATACATAGTGTCTTCAGTTTATGTACTATGCTTACTGACTATGGGGAAAGTGATATGGATAGAAAAAAATGTGTAGGGATATAGAATTATCTGTAATTTGGTTTTATTTCTTTCTTATCACACTCTAAACTAACATTTAACAGTCAAAAACACTGCATGCAAAATACATTCTGCCAAATCTTTTTTCTGCAGACTTCAGCTTTATAATATGCAAACTTCTGCTTGACTGAGATCTACAAATGAGATAGCTGCTTCAGCCACACATAAGTTCTAGTAAAAGTCTTAGATTGGTAAGCCTTGATTACATATTGCACTGTCCACTGGGTACCAGTACTTCTTACTCGAACAAAGTCTTTCATATGATCTTGAGAAAGGGGTGGAAAATACCACATTTAAAAGGGATATGAAATAGTGCTGTTTAAAAATGTTAAATGGGAGTATACAAAAAAAGAAACATATCGAGTTAAAAAAATAGCACACTTGCTTGTTTACTCACAAAATGAGCACTTAGAAATTCTCAGTGTAGCCACTACCCATACTGAAATAAGGGAGGTGACATATTGGTAACTTAGGTTCTCAAGCTGCATTCTGTCCTTCTGTGCATGGACAAAATATTGACTTCCTGTTACTGTTCAGTGCATGCAAGAGAAAGCCAGTTCAAGTTGCTCTTGAAGATTTATAACATTAACCTATATATACACCTTCCAGTTGAGGCCAAAGTCCCCGTGTGGGGCCGTGACAAGAAGTAATGGACCATAAACAAATTAATAAAAAAAGAAAAAGGTAAACATTTTAAAATGATGAATAATACATTTTGCAATGAGTTCTGTTACGTATAACCCACTGCGAAGTGTTTAATTGTTTTATTAATAGAAGAAAAAACTGTTTGATGTCCCTTTAACAATTCAGGGGACAAAAGATACTAATCTGCTCTTACTCGTTCCATCCGACTTGTTACTAAAGTATACCTTAATCTGACTTAACATTCTATAGAATGGTTTACATTTGAAGGCAACAAACAATGCTCTATAGCATTTTAACTTCTGCTTGCCTCTTACCAAAACAATACCTTGTATTGTAAATTATGATCTCCTTGCAGAGGTAACTGGAAGCAGAAATACTGTTTTAAGAGCAAGAGTACATAATGATGTGTGCCTCATTCAAATGGATCTATAGTATCTAATACCAAAGGCAAGTCCCATAAAGGTGCAATATGATTTGATTTGTAGTTGTCCTCAATGATCCACTTTACTTTCTAGAGTGCATCAAATTATCAACATATAGTTCCTTTATTATTATTTATCATATGAAATAGCTGATTTTGCCTGGTAATACCATCACCTATACTTAAAATATGAAAACTTTTGTATTCTCTAAAAAAAGCTATGTAAAAAAAAAAAGGCAGCAGTAGACCAGTATAGGGTGTGAGAGAGACGGGTCTTAAAATACTAATTTCCAGTTGCGCTAAGTATCAGCCTTTGTGTATAGACAAAGAAAAGATAAGCAGTACATTGTGTATAGAGAAATAGTTAAGTTTGTCTGCTCTTTCTGCAAGTTCAGCCCATTTACAATGAGTTATTTTATATATATATATATATATATATATATATATATATATATATATATATATACACACATATACACACACACACACACACAGTTTCTTTAATAATCCCACATAGGGTTTAAAATAACCAAGGAGGTTACAGCAAGGGTTCACAACACAAATGAGCATTGAAATGCTGACATGTTTCGGCCAGCGGCCGTAATCGTAGCTAATAAATGCATCTGCAGTAAAAATATTTAAAAGCAGAGTTCATTCTCAATTGGTTACCAAATAATCCTATCGGATACCTGCAAACAAAGGTGTGTTGCTGTCACACAAGTGTGGACTAATAATTCATTAATTACCCCTCTCATAATAGTGCTATTACTAACGTAGTGCCTGTGTATCAATAGATGGAAAAAATATACAACATCATCATATTGGTTTAAAGAAACATTCCCCTGAATTGATATGCTTGAATAGAGTCATTAAACTGTAAAAACAGCAATGGTAGTAGAAAATATATAATAGTATATAAAAATATATCTCTCACAGGTGCACCGTGCCAGACTTCTAAATATTTATATGTGCACATTCAATATTGAATTGGGATGATATATAATATAATATAATGAATATATGTGTATTCATGCTTATATGAAAACTATATTGTATTTCTATGTGTTAAAAGAATTTATTCCCCACATTTATCCATATGGATTTCAAAGCATGCAGAGTATCAACCTACAATTACATCATATATAAATTAAAATATCTATCAATAGAGATGTTCTATTAGGAAAATGATTATGAAAAAGGAGGTGTGGAAATGAATAGTGAAGAGACTAAATCTCCACACTAGTAAAAAGAATCAACCATATATACTAAGGGTTTCTTCATTTACTTATTAATCTCGACAACTACCCATGTATATACATATATATATTTAATATTAAACAGCAGCATAAAAATATACATGCATGCAATATTCAGTATACTAAAATAGTATAAGTCTATACATACCTAAATAATGATAATAATGGTGATAGACTAATATATATATATATATATATATATATATATATATATATACATACATATATATATATATATATATAAAAGGAATTAAAGACTCCACTATATATAATCATTCGTCAGTGATTCAAATATATATAATCATATACAGTGATTCTTCAGTGACAATGGAACCTAGTTCCCAGGTCAAAATTAATTGTGTCCAGAATGAGATTAGACTTAATTGAAGTCTCATGAGATGTTAATGTTTCAACAGGGCCACAATGTTCAGATAGTAAATGTTCTTCTATATACATAAAAATTATTTATTATACAGTGTATGTTCTTCTGTATACATAAAGGTTGTTGATTGTTCTGTATATGCTACTATAACTGATATCTATCCTATTTGCAGTAATTGATCAAATCGTATTCTGAATTAAGGCCTATGGGGACTCTAGGCTCCAACTTGAAAATCCAAAACATCTCTCTTTTTCCTAAAATTCGGTTTCTATCTCCTCCTCTAGGAGGTGGATTGACCTATTCAATTATCTGCCATCTAAAAGAATCAATCCGTTTGTGATGAATTCTTTTAAAGTGCTGTACTAGAGGAGTGCTTGCCTCCCCCTTAGTGATAGTAGATAAATGATTCCTAATTCTGGTATTAGCGTCATTTGTCATTAACCCTACATATTGTAGGTGACAATCTATGCATGTGATGATATAGATAATGTAGGTTGATGTACAGTTCAAACATTTCTCAATTTGATATCTCTCTTTTGTCACTGATATAAAATTATCAGCAAATATTCCAAAGTCACAAGGTCTACATTTTGTTCTCCCACACCTATACATTCCCTTATGTGTCAACCAAGACCCTTGATTGTATTGTGTCGCCTATGGTAGTTGTGAAGGAGAAAGAATATTGCCTAGTGTTTTACACTTTCTATATGAGCAGCGTAGTTCATTGTTGACACATTGGTCTAATTTAGTGTCCGAATGCTAGTAGTGTTTTTTCACAATGTTGCATATAGCGTTATAGTCTGTGCTAAAGTCTGTTACAAATGTGACTTTGGTGAGATCTTCTTTATTTTTTTCTTTATAAGATAAAAGTACGCCTCTGTCAATCTGATCTACTTGATGTTGAGCTCTGTTTATAACATGTTTGGAGTAGCCCCTATCTTTTAAATTTGTTCTAATTGCTTGACTTTGTATCTTATAGTTCTTATCTAATGTGCAATTTCTCTTCACTCTTATTAGCTGACCTTTTGCTACCCCAAAGGGAACGTGTTTAGGGTGGCAACTAGTAGCATGGAGCAATGTGTTTTTAGTAATCGGTTTTCTATAAACATCACAAATAATTTTCCATCCATCAATTTTTAAAGTAAGATCAAGACAGTTAATGAATTCTTTGTTTCTTTGTGAAGTGAATTTAAGTCCCACCGTGTTATTGTTTATGTGTTCAAGAAATTCATCCAATTTGTTTTCAGGCCCTTTCCATATAAGTATCAAATCATCAATATAGCGTTTGTAAAACGCTATATAGTCTTTGTGAGGGTTTTCATCTCCATAGATGTGGGACAGCTCCCACCAACCCATAAAAAGGTTGACGTATGAGGGGGCAAATTTTGCCCCCATTACTGTCCCACACCTCTGGAGATAAAATTCCCTGTCAAATTTAAAATAGTTATGAGTTAGCATGAACTCTACTACTCTTAGAACAAATATATATACACATACACACACACATACTTAGATGCCAGGAATTAAATCTCGAAAACAAAATAAAAAAAAATCTCAAACTATCCCCTACAGAAAATATGTGTGAATAAAGAATTAACCTCTTAAGGACATATGACGGAATTTTTCCGTCATAAAACAATTGAGCAAACTGAAAGCTGTGTCCTTAAAGGGTTAAACACTTTAAAATACAAACAAAAAATCAGGCAGTGCACAACAAGAATAATGCATTATGGCTTGCCCCTTTGACTTTATTGTGATCCCAGAGATTCTCAATACTGAACAAATATTAAGTGAACTTACTACAATGTTGTTATATTTGAACTTACTACAATTTTGTGATATTTGAGTGCTTTCGCTCTCTGTAGAGTATTTAGTAAAAACCAAAGATAGGCAATGACAAGAAAAAGTATTTTAAACAGTCAGACACGCACAGACAGGTTGCTGAAAGCTACTACAGTAATTACAAAAATATTCCAGTATGTAAAGAGCAAGTGCGCAAATTAGGCAATCAAAACGGCCACTTAACTATTTTAAAAAAGTATTCTGTTTGGCTTTAGTGCTAAATATGGATACTTACACTACCAGTCTAGTGAAAAAACAGATACCAAAAAATTTTACAAAAATTTCAGTGTTATAAACAAAGTATTTTTTCAGGAACAAGTAATGGGTTAACAGATCACAGCTGTTCTGCAGCAATGAACGTAAATAAGGCTTAGAAAGTTGATGCTAAAATCTCCTTCAGGTGTCCCAACTTTTATTGATTACTTACTATGTATAAAAGAAGTTTGGAACAGACTGTGTTACTACACCCTCTTAAAGTGATGGTAAATCTTAGCGTTTGTGAAACGCTAGGATTTACCATTGGAACAAATAAAGGGGACTTTCAGTCATGAAGCCCAGAGGAAGAGCTTTTCTCCACTTTCTAAGATGAGATTTTTTTTAGTGCAGATTATTTTGAAATAAAATTTTAAACTAGGCAGTTACACTAAAGCACCAGTTGAATATTGTAATGTGTTGATTAATAAAGCAATTTTTAAAGTTGTATAATATAGTGCAGCAGTTGAAAATTTCATTGCGAATTAGCTGCAAAGAAAAAAAAATTTAGTTAAGTTTTTAGAATGTCTTGAGCCAGTCAACAATAAATGCACTGCTGCTTTGCTGCTCCATATTTGACTGTTCTCTTCAAACAACATTGCTCTGGATGCACTGTTTAAAATTTACATTTATTATGTTTATTATTCTCAATTATATAATAAATGTACACAATGCAGCTACAATACAGTGCTGCTTGAAGTGAATAGCCTGGTGCAGAGTAGCGCTGCAAAGTGAAAGATCCAATAGACCTTGCATGCAGGGCCGGATTTACCATTAGGCAAAGTAGGCATGTGTCTACAGGCACCTTCCATAGAGAGGCGCCTGTCTCTCTGCTCCATATACCCTTTCTGCACACCTCTGCGGCTCTGCCCTCAATCACCATAGTAGATAACTTTGCCCTAAACAAATATGGCCACCACGCAGGCTGGTCCGATCCATTGCTTCAGTGAATGGGGACAGAGCAGCCTGAGAGTAAGTGTGTGGGGGTTTGTTCTTTTATGGGGATTGACAGTGAGTGACTATTTGTGCTCTCAACTCTAAGATATTTATGGGAAGAGAAGCTGAGCTTTTAGAGAGCCCCAAACTGCTCCCTAGACTAATAGGCTGGCGTCCGTAGGCACAATCACACAGGAAGGTCTCAGGAAGCAAGTGCCCCGAGACATATGTTCCTGTGAAATCCACCACGAGAGAGTCTCTTGTTAAGGGATCAAGATTTACCCTTTGTGATAAATCTGAATGGTCTCCGTTCCATTGACTGAGCAGGCAAAGTTGCAGAGGTCTCAGATGAAACCAAGCAAAAGGAATGATGTCCATGTAAGCAACCATCAGACCAATCACTTCAATGCATTGAGCCCCTGATGGACAAATAACAGACTGGAGAGAAAGGCAAAAAGCAAGAAGTTTGACTTTTCTGACGTCCATCAGGGAAAAAAAAAGGACAGAACCCTGAGGAATTTTTTTGAGACACTTTAAGTCTAGAATGGGAATGAAAGTTCCCTCCTTTTTGATTACCACAAATAGATTTGATAGAATCCTTGACCTTGTTCCTCTAGAGGGACTGGAACAATAACTCTCAGGGAGGATAGGTGCTCTACGCAATTTAAGAAAGCCTCCCTCTTTAACTGGTTTGATGATAGTCTTGACAGGAGTCATGCTGACTTGGAGTCAGAGAAAGGCTTCTTGGACTTTTAGCTCTTAGTACAAGGATGGTTAGACCTCCATGAAATCCTAGGTTGCTCCGGCTTGAAAGAAGAGGAGAAAAACTTCTGTCCCTTAAATTTACTGTAGGGGCAAAACGAGAAAGACAAAGCTTTGGACTTGGATGTTACAACCACAGACCAAGACCTTAAAGGGACACTGAACCCAGATTTTTTTTTTCTTTTGTGAGTCAGATAGAGCATGCGATTTTAAGCAACTTTCTAATTTACTCCTATTATCAATTTTTCTTCATTCTCTTGCTATATTTATTTGAAAAAGAAGGCAGCTAAGCTATTTTGTGTTCAGTACTCTAGACAGCACTTGTTTATTAGTCGGTTAAATTAATCCACCAATCAGCAACAACAATCCAGGTTGTTCACAAAAAAATGGGCCGGCATCTAAACTTACATTCTTGCTTTTCAAATAAAGATACCAAGAGAATGAAGAGAATGTGATAATAAGAATAAATTAGAAAGTTGCTTAAAATTGCATGCTCTATCTGAATCACAAAAGAATTTGGGTTCAGTGTCCCTTTAAGTCATGGAACCCTGCGAGAAGAACTACAAAGCTAGAATATTGGCTCCCAGTCTAATGACTTGCATGCTGACATAATCCTATACTAGATCTCCTCTATGGTAGTCTCCTCAGAAATGAGGTTGACATTCTTTAAAAAAGCTTCCAGCTTCTTATCCATAGGGTCCATGAAAGAGGAACTATCCTCAAGGGGATAGCAGTTCTCTTGTTAGAGGAAAAAATAGCACCTTAGGCACAGTGCGCCACGAGTCATGCACAGAGGCAGCAACAGAAAAAATCTTCATAAAAACAGGGAACGGGGAGAAAGGAATCCCCGGATCTTCCCATTCCTGAGCTGAAAAATTCCGACTTACAATCTGAAACTGGAAATACCTCCACAGATGAAGGAGAAATATCAAATACTCTGATCAGAGTCCTCCAATGTAGCCATAACCTCCTTCAAGAGTAAATGGAGGAGCTCTAGCTTAAAGATCTTGCCCTCAAAGCTACTGAGGAATGTTCCTCTTCATATAACAGAGAGAGGTTGACAAACTCAGACCTAGCTGAGTCAGACTATGTTTTAAATAAATTCTTAGTTGTCCTCTATTTCTTTCCGCAAAATGGAAAAGCTAAAAAAGCTGCAGAAAAACTGCAGAAGGTAATTGCGCTGCAAAAACTCCTGGTAAATAAACACCCCCAGGAACTAGGTGAGATGAACTGCAGGGCACTGCTTGTGAAAAGAACTGCTAAACTTTGGAACTGTTGAGGGGAAGCTGAGGCATGGCACGGGCAATATTAACCTGAGAAATAGGTGAAACTGATATGGAATCAGATCCTATAGCCATTTGCATTATATTTAAGCATGTGGAATAAAAAAAACAAAAATAAAAACACACTACATAGGAGGATTTTTCAACCTCCAAATAGTATAAGCATTGGTTAACAAAGTAGGATCATTATCAGAGAAAATCCTGAAAACAGATACCAATTCGAATCAAAACTTTATTAGGGATTAAATAATAAAGATGTAACCAATCCAACTGACCCTCCTGTTAGGAGTATAGATGCACTGATATTTAGAGACTGAGTCTGAATCCCAGTGCACTTATTTAACCATGATAGGATACCATCAGTAATTTTAATCCCCAGAAAAAAAAAGTACAGAAATACTTTGTTTGCCATATAATGTTGTCAAACTAACCCTCCGGTGTAACGGAGGAAGGAAAACAAAGTTCCTTTAAAAAAAAGCGATCAGCAGCTTCTAAGAAAAACCGTCAGAAGCGATATAAATAAAACAAATGCCACTCTAAAGTAGAAGCTGGATCAAATAACAAACCGGCAGAAGTCCTTCACCACCATGCTTTAGATTACCTCTCAATATAAGCCATACACGCACACTGTAGAGAACAATAAAATCAAATAAGATGTCACACATGCCCAGCCTTATAAAAAAAGGTGCTGCATTAACCCCGTAAGCAGTTCAGTGCCCTGACAGATGCTGCCCAAAATAAATCCTATATATAGGACAAAAATGTCCCATTTGATGTCCACAAAGGAATTTAACCTCTAAAGTGCGGAGTCCCTCCAACTATGGAAGGTAAAGGCACTTACCTGTGGATCCAGCTGCAAGGCAGTAGACAGCTCTTCAAGTATGTCAGACCCAACCGGACTCTGGCAGATGACCTGGAGAAGAAGAAAGAACAGATTAACCAACCCTGGCTTACTATCAAGGGGTAGCAATAATGTTAGAAATAAAGCAAAGACAACCTCGCCGCTTTCTAACTGCTAATAGTCACCATTATTCTTACTTAAGAGATTGACAAAGACACAGCATAGCCCCTAATCCTTGCTTGCATAAAAAGGATGAAATATCTTTCGACACCATCTTCACACATCCTCAAATGACAAAGGCAAAGAGAATGGCAGGGGATTATGGGTAAGGGAAGTTACACTTAACAGCTTTTTGCCTCCTCTTGCTGGCCAGGAGTTGAATATCACACTAGTAATTGGAATGACGTTGTGGACTCTCCATGCCATAGGAAAGAAATACTGTTCTGACTGGAATCTCATCATACTGGGCAAATACTGTCTGGAGTGTTTTGTTATAGATCATGGAGTGCCTATTATGTGGCAAAATTAGCAGCTGCTGTAAAAAAAAACAAAAAAAAAAAACATAATTCTATAAAGTTTTAAGCTGTATATATAGGTTCATACATGTGAACCAGGAGCGCGTGGGGGGCGCTTTAGATTTTGGTGCCTACAGGCACTTGGGCTGTAAATTCTGCTTGCATGTGACTCATTCTTTCTGCAGACATGCGATGACATCTCAGATCACAGCATGTTCTGCCTTGGGGTCATGAAGTATAAAATACTTCATGCTGAAAGTTCCTTTATTTGTTCGAAGCGTTTGCCACACTGAGCTCCTCAAGCAGCCCACAGCAGAACGCTATTTTGCGGAGAGGTGACGTTTCCACCTCTTGGCAAATAGCCTTGCCTTAGAGATGGAAACGTCACCTCAGTAAAATAGTGTTCTGCCGTGGGCTGCCTGGGGCCCTCAGCGTGGCAAATGCTTTAAACAAATAAAGGAACTTTTAGCATGAAGTATTTTAAAATTCATGACTGAAAGTCCCCTTTATTTGTTACACTGGTAAATCCTAGCGCTTCACAAATGCTAGGGTTTACCATCACTTAAAGCATTATTTAGGCAGCATTGTACTGCATGAAGTAGGCAATTAAAGGAAGATCATTATAACCTTTAGAAGTGTAGCCCTTCCCTTTAGAGAAATTGCAAACAAAGCCAAGGTCTGAGTGAGTACAGGATTCTACACCATCAAAAGGCACTTGGAAACTAAAGGAAACGCTGACAAGAGGAGGTCTGGCAGATCCAAAGCCACAACAAAACCATAAGACAAGTTTCTGAGAGTCAACAGCTTGTGTGATAGGTTGCTTACGGGACAACAGCTTCAAGTACAGCTTAACATTAGTTGAAGTAAGCAAGTCTTACTTTCAACTGTGAAGAGAAGGCTTCAAGCTGTAAGTTTGACAGGTCAAATGGCAGTAAGAAAGCTATTGCTAAGTTGGTAAAAATAAGAAAAAGAGGCTTGTCTGGTCCATGAAGCACCTACAGTGGACTACTGAAGGTTGGAAGAAAGTACTATTGACTTTGAAATCTTTACTTCACAAGACAGCATTTTGTACAGCACTGAGTTGGCAAAAAGATGGTTCTTCACTGTGCAACGCCAACTCTCAAAAATGATCGAGGAAATGTGATGATCTTGGGCTCTTTTGCTGAATCGAGTCAGCGACTTGCACAGAGTGAGTGGCACCCTGAATCAAAAAGCCTACCACAGTATTTTGCAATGCCATGTAGTACCCTCTGGTATACGCCTAATTGATAAGGGGTCAACCCTATAGCAAGATAATGACCCAAAGCATACCTTCAGGCTATGTCAGAACTAGCTTAGACGATTAAGACTTTAGGCTTCAAATCATATAATGGCCAGCTCAATCTCCACATTTAAACCTGATTGAGCTTGTTTGGGATGGACTGGACTTCAACTGTTTATGTATTCTATGCTTTAATTTGAAAGTACAGTGAGACATTTAACTGCATAACTTAATAAAAACTGTAAAAAGTAGGATATTTTACAACATTTCACCCGTGGTGTGCTTTATTATAGAAGGCCTAGAGTAATGTGTGGTACTTTTCTAGGAATTCCTAACCTCTCACTCCAAGCCATTTCAATAGGCATTACAGACTTTATCATTTCTGATGTGTAATGTATTACTACAATTCCTTTTGAAATTGCTGCCATTTTTTGTAGCCTTGAGTACAAGATCAATTAATAATGACACAATTAAAAGTTACAGTAAAATATCAGAATTTGTTTGCAAATTAAGACAGGAGGAAGCATACAATCTAAAGGTTTTGGGATTGTGCCTGTCCGAGAATGTAGATAAAATGTGATTTGTACAAAATCCTTTGTTGTTATTATTTTCTTTTCTTAAATAAACAGAGAAAGAAAAAAAAAGAAAAGAAAAAATGAGTATGATAACAATAGGTAAAGGTAATCTAAAGTTCTTTACAGTATTTTGGTTATTAGAGAATTATATGAAATCCAAATTTTTTCTTTCATGATTCAGATAGAGCATGCAATTTTAAGCAACTTTCTAATTTACTCCTATTATTGATTTTTCTTCGTTCATTTTGTTTCTTTATTTAAAAAGCAGGAATGTAAGCTTAGGAGCTGGCCCATTTTAATAGGATTAAATTAGAAAGTTGCTTAAAATTGCATGCTCTATCTGAATCATGAAAGAAAAAAATGTGGGTTTAATATCCCTTAAAAAAATGTTTCCTTACACAGAACTCCTTTTAGAATATAAAAATGACCCCTGCTAAACCCTTTTCTGAAATCTTCAAATTTAGTTACCAATAAAAATGTAATAGCACCAACTAGAGTTCTATAAAACAATATACATAATGGTTTTGCCAGTAAAAGATGACAGATCTATATTTTGTTTTTTTAAGTGAACACAACACAAAAAACAACAGTGGCTCCGTCTTCAGAGTTCCAAAGCGTTAGAAAAGCATGGCTGCACACCCGGGCACCTCCAATTCACTAAATTTTGGCATATACTAAAAGAAAATATGCAAAGTAAAAAGCAAAAGAGCACAGTAAGGGATACTAAAGGTATCTGGGAACCTGATTTTTCAGGGTGTTATAGGACATCAAGTGATTCAAATTGTATGAGTGTTTTTTTAGAAGCAATCAGTCAGAAGACTACAGGTGACTTGTTGTGAACCTTTGAATTGGTTCCATAGAAAACATTCTGCAGAATTGTGTGCCATATAAATGTAGTTGTTTTTCTGGAATATAACGCAATATAGTTATATTCAACAGTCAAGTCACAAAGGCACAGATGACTGGGCAGCTCCTCTGAGCAAACTGGCTATATTTCCAAGGTGAAAGCTTTGATGGTGACTCACACCTTATGTCTGAAGTTCATCATCAAACATAATACCAACAGTATAGCAGCCAGTCATGAAACATAAGGGGCATTGTTGATCACATACATCAAGCATGTTGAATCCAACTAAACAAGGTAGTGTTTTTTGCCTCCAAAGCTCTGCCTATGAAAAAACAGAATTTATATGTACCGATAAACTTTCTTATTTTCGGATGAGGAGAGTCCATAGGTGTCCGTAACATGTGGGGTATATTTCCTGCCAGTAGGAGGAAATCAAGAACCCTCATAAGAGCTTTAATCCCTCCCACCTCCTCTCCCCACTCAGTTTATGTATAGCTGAGCAGAGGAGAGAGATAGAAAAGGTAGGAGGTATGAAAGACCAAAAGCAGGGTTAAGAGGTGCAAATAAGAACTAACGCCAATTTAGTAAATATGCAGCGGGGGTCCTATGGACGAGATAAAGAAATGTATCCATAAGAATTAATTCTGTTTTCTTTCGTAAGATGAGGAGAGTCCATAGGTGTCCATAACATGTGGGATACAATACCCAAGCTGAGAGTTCATGTTAAGGACAGGTAGGACAAAAAGATGGCTGATCTTATTTTCTGGACACTGTAGCTTGAAGGACTTTCCTGCCAAAAGCAGCATTGGAAGAAGCATAAATATCAAAATGATAAAATTTAGAAAAGGTATGAAGAGAAAACCAAGTTGCTGCCTTGTAAATCTGTTCCAAGGAGACTTCATTTTTGAAGGCCCGAGTAGTAGATACAGATCAAGTAGAATGAGCAGACACTCTTTTTAGAGGCAGTTTTCCCCCAACCAAGTAAGCCTTACGAATAGTCTGTTTTAGTCATGATGCCAAGGCCACTACTGTAAACTTTTGACCCTTTCTGGAACCAGAAAAGTGGACAAATAAGCTAGAAGTCTGTCTAAAGTCTTTAGTAACCTGAAGATAGAATTTTAATGCTCTGACTACATTCAAATTGTGAAGTAGGCGTTCCTTAGGGTTAGAAGGATTTGGACACTGCTTTATCTAAATGAAAAATCAAGAAGACAAGGCAGATCATTCAGAAACTCTTCTAGTGGAAGAAATGGCTAGAAGAAAGAGAACCCTTCCATGACAATAACTTTAGGTCCAAGGAGTGCATAGGTTCAAAGGGGAAACCTTGCAGAATAGAAAGAACCAGATTCAAATTCCAAGGAGGAGAAATTGGTATAACAAGGCAAATTCTCACCATTGCTTGGACAAAAGTTTGAACATTGGGTAATTTGGCCAGTTTTTTGTGAAACACAGCAGAAAATGCCGAAATCTGACCTTTTAAAGAACTAGCCGATAATCCCTTATCTAGTCTATCTTGAAGGAAATGAAGAATTCTAGGAATTCTAAAAGATTTCCAAGAGAAATCTGTAGAAGAACACCAAAGTAAGTAAGCTTTCCAAATCTTATGATAAATGTTCTGCGTGACAGGCTTTCTGGATTGCGATTCAATTTGGAAGCCATGAAATCTATGTCTGGAAGACCCCACCTCAGGACTAATTGATTGAACACATCCTAATGAAGAGATCATTCCCCTGGATGGACAGACTGACTACTTAGGTAATCTGCTTCCCAATTGTTCACTCCCAGAATGTGAATGGCCAATAGTGTACAGTGGTTTTCCTGTGCCCAAGACAAAATGCGAGTTACCTCTCGCATAGTTCAAAGAAAGGGAGCACCAAAATGGCTAAAGCATCAATATATATTCAAATTGAACATTTATTGTAATATAAACAAAGAATAGGGTACCCTATAAAGGTAAAAAATAGACCAGCTAATATAAATCATATAAAAAAATACATATAAAAATACATAAATAATACAGTGAAATATAAGTGTTACACATTATTTCACTCTTTACCTTTTTACACCACCTTTGAGGACTCCATTTCAGATCTTCTGGATACTATTCACTTGGATACTTTCACACATTGGACATCATCATAGATTACATATCACAAACTCTATTCCCATTTTTTACTTCCACTGTTTATTTCTCATCAGAGATATTGAGAACACATATTTCAGTGTAATATTTGTGTATTTTTATATGTACTTTTTATATGATTTATATTAGCTGGTATATTTTTTACCTTTATAGGGTACCCTATTCTCTGTTGTTTATATTACAATAAATGTTCAATTTAAATATATAGATTGATGCTTTAGCCATTTTGGCGCCCCCTTTCTTTGTATTATTGCTATTCACTTTTGAGTATATTAGGGATCTCTTTTTGGGAGTTTGTGTCATTTTGTGTAGGCGCTGTGTATATTGGAATCAAATACATTTTTCCTGTTTGAGAAGGAGCCAAGATTGAAGGGCTCAAAGAATCACACAAAGTTCTAGGATGTTGATAAGTAACCTCACCTCCAGAGGGGACCATACTCCCTGCGCCCTTCAAGACTCCCAAACAGGGCCCAACGCATCAGACTTGCGTCCGTAGTGACTATGGATCAGATATGACGAAAAGAAAAAGCTCCAAGGGTCAAATAGGAACATTCCCTCCACCATGAGAGAGATTGTTTGACTGAAATACTAAACTCTATTTGCTGTCCCAGATGGAAATAATCCTTTGACCACTTTTGAAGCACGGACAATTGGAGAGGAAAGAAAGGCAGTCTAAAGTTTGGGGACTTTTGATCTCTTGGGGACCGAAAGTAACGAAAATGATTTATAGGTTTGTACTTACCCTTAGATTTCTTGTCCTTAGGTAGAAAAGCCCCTTTTCCCCCAGTGACAGTTTTAATAATAGAACCCAATTCTGATCCAAAAAGCATCTTCCCTTCAAAAGGGACTGATAATAGCCTATTCTAAACCATTTCAGCTGACCAAGATTTAAGCCATAAAGCTCTCCTCCTCAAGAAAACAGCAATGGACATTTGTACATCAAATTTGCTGATGTCAAAGACTGCATCACAAATGAAATCATTAGCCATTTTAAGGACTTTAATGCAGTTGATAATATCCTCAGAAGATTGATCAGAAACCATCTGAGAAAGAGACTCACAACAGAAAGACGCAGTAGTGGCCACACAGGTGATTGCTACTGCAGGTCTAAGCTGTAGAGCCGATTGGGAGAATAATTTCCTAAGCAAGGACTACGATTTGCAATCCATCAGATCCCTAAATGAATAACTATCCTCCATAGGAATAGTAGTGTGTCTAACTAAGGTGGAAATATCTTCATCAACCTTAGGAACTACATCCCAGGCTGTTAAATTCTTCTCTGAAAGTGAATACATGTTTTTGAAACTGTGAAGGTCCAAAAGGAATGTCTGGTTTCCTCCGTTCTTTAGCTATAGTCTGTAACCAAGTCTGGTTTTAAAAAGCCTTAGGCACTTTAGGCGGAGCTGTAAAAACTTGATTCAACTTATTTACAGGGTTGGAATCCTCTGGATTCAGTTGTGATAGTTCCAAGGTATTAAAAACTTCCTGAAGTAGGAAGCGGATATGGTCAACTTTAAATCTAAAACGTGGAATCAGCCTCAGGCTCAGGTGTAGCATCAGGGTTCTCAGAGTAGACTTCACACTCATAAACCTCAGACAGAGACTCAGCAGAGTTAAAGCTTTGTAAGGTTGGTGGTAACTGAGCCTAGGGGATAGGACCCTGCGTATTACAGGTAGTGTAATCTCCTTATTTTTGCTTACTTGGTTTGAGGATAGTCGCTAACATTCTGTCAGTCTTTTGAAGACTGAATTTAAACTGTGGAGAAAAGTCAGCCAACAAAAATAGACATGGATACTAAGTTAAAAAGTTATGCTGTAAAAAGAAGATACAGAGAACATATTGGTTTTGTTTTTTTTATTATTCATTTCTTTACATTATGTTAATTTATACAGATGTAATAAAGGAACATGGAAGTAAAAATTAAACTTTCATGATTCACAATTGAGCAAAAAAAAAAAAAAAAGATAATTCACTGTGTTTAAACATAGTTTATTCCCATGGGAGCATACCTAGGTAAGCTTAGGGGCAAGCATATGTCTTGTGTGAGCATTGTTTTCATTTGGCTCTCAAGATACAGGAATACTCCTAAATCTACCTAGGTATGCTCTCAGGGAAATGAGCCAATGATTAACAAAGTATATTAAGAGGAAAAAAAAGTAAATATGATAATAAAACTAAATTGTACCTTTTTTCTGATTTCTATGTCCATTTAATTATCATTTTGATTGTTCTACAAGCACAAATAAGTATTGTTTATATTTAAAGGGAGAGAAAATTCAAAACTGAAATACGTATGGGTGTATTAAAATTTTAAAAAGTAAAATTTTTGGAATATACTTACATTAGCAGAAATGCTTCTAGTAAAAGTTATTATACTGTATTTAAATTATATATGCACATATGCTGTAAGGACCACGTGCACCAGCATTCCAACACAACACTTTCTCAGAGAGTCAGCATGGCTTGTATGGCCCAAATTAAGTCTTTACTGATGCTATACACATCACTGGCAGCTCTCTGAGCAGGCATGGTGTTTGAATTCTAATCCTCTCTATCCTGCGAGTATGCTGCTAAAAACGGTGATTATTTTTACTAGGAGCATTTTTGCTAATGGAAGTATATTGTAAAAAAAAAATCTATTTAAAACCAAAAAGCATTTTTAACATGCTTTTTTATATTATCTCTGTCTGTATATCAAAGCCCAATACCTGATATTCAAAACCTCGTCGGTATTGAGAGAAATCACACAATCTTTATGATTTTTTTTAAAGCTTGCATTGTAATATAGAAGTCTTTGTTTCACATAAAGAAAACTACATAGCAACATAAACAATTCTCAAGATTAAGATTGAGACTTTTAGAATATCTCACCTGAGCAGCGAGGTTTTGAAGATCAGGCCATAGAGAAAACAATTGAAAAATAACATTTCTTTCATGTAATTAGCAAGAGTCCATGAGCTAGTGACGTATGGGATATACATTCTTACCAGGAGGGGCAAAGTTTCCCAAACCTCAAAATGCCTATAAATACACCCCTCACCACACCCACAAATCAGTTTTACAAACTTTGCCTCCTATGGAGGTGGTGAAGTAAGTTTGTGCTAGATTCTACGTTGATATGCGCTCCGCAGCAGGTTGGAGCCCGGTTTTCCTCTCAGCGTGCAGTGAATGTCAGAGGGATGTGAGGAGAGTATTGCCTATTTGAATGCAGTGATCTCCTTCTACGGGGTCTATTTCATAGGTTCTCTGTTATCGGTCGTAGAGATTCATCTCTTACCTCCCTTTTCAGATCGACGATATACTCTTATATTTACCATTTCCTCTAATGATTCTCGTTTCAGTACTGGTTTGGCTTTCTACTACATGTAGATGAGTGTCCTGGGGTAAGTAAGTCTTATTTTCTGTGACACTCTAAGCTATGGTTGGGCACTTTTATATAAAGTTCTAAATAAATGTATTCAAACATTTATTTGCCTTGACTCAGGATGTTCAACGTTCCTTATTTCAGACAGTCAGTTTCATATTTGGGATAATGCATATGAATAAATCATTTTTTCTTACCTTAAAAATTTTGACTTTTCCCTGTGGGCTGTTAGGCTCGCGGGGGCTGAAAATGCTTCATTTTATTGCGTCATTCTTGGCGCTGACTTTTTTGTCGCAAAATTTTTTTCTGTTTCCGGCATCATACGTGTCGCCGGAAGTTGCGTCATTTTTGACGTTTTTTGCGCCAAAGGTGTCGGCGTTCCGGATGTGGCGTCATTTTGGCGCCAAAAGAATTTAGGCGCCAAATAATGTGGGCGTCTTTTTTGGCGCTAAAAACATATGGGCGTCACTATTGTCTCCACATTATTTAAGTCTCATTATTTTGTGCTTCTGGTTGCTAGAAGCTTGTTCTATGGCATTTTTTTCCCATTCCTGAAACTGTCATTTAAGGAATTTGATCAATTTTGCTTTATATGTTGTTTTTTCTATTACATATTGCAAGATGTCCCACGTTGAAGCTGAGTCAGAAGATACTTCTGGAAAATCCCTGCCTGGTGCTGGAGCTACCAAAGCTAAGTGTATCTGCTGTAAACTTTTGGTATCTGTTCCTCCAGCTGTTGTTTGTACTGTTTGTCATGACAAACTTGCTAATGCAGATAATATTTCCTTTAGTACTGTTACATTACCTGTTGCTGTTCCGTCAACATCTAATACTCGGAGTGTTCCTGTAAACATAAGAGATTTTGTTTCTAAATCCATTAAGAAGGCTATGTCTGTTATTCCTCCTTCTAGTAAACGTAAAAAGTATTTTAAAACTTCTCATTTTTCAGATGAATTTTTAAATGAACATCATCATTCTGATACTGATATTGGTTCTTCTGATTCAGAGGATTCTGTCTCAGAGGTTGATGCTGATAAATCTTCATATTTATTTAAAATGGAATTTATTCGTTCTTTACTTAAAGAAGTCCTAATTGCATTAGAAATTGAGGATTCTAGTCCTCTTGATACTAAATCTAAACGTTTAGATAAGGTTTTTAAATCTCCTGTAGTTATTCCAGAAGTTTTTAGAAGTTGCTATTTCTGAAGTAATTTCCAGGGAATGGAATAATTTGGGTAATTCTTTTACTCCTTCTAAACATTTTAAGCAATTATATCCTGTGCCATCTGACAGATTAGAATTTTGGGACAAAATCCCTAAGGTTGATGGGGCTGTCTCTACTCTTGCTAGCGTACTACTATTCCTACGGCAGATGGTACTTCCTTTAAGGATCCTTTAGATAGGAAAATTGAATCCTTTCTAAGAAAAGCTTACTTGTGTTCAGGTAATCTTCTTAGACCTGCTATATCTTTAGCGGATGTTGCTGCAGCTTCAACCTTTTGGTTAGAAGCTTTAGCGCAACAAGTAACCGATCATAATTCTCATAGCATTATTATTCTTCTACAACATGCTAATAATTTTATTTGTGATGCCATCTTTGATATCATTAGAGTTGATGTCAGGTATATGTCTCTAGCTATTTTAGCTAGAAGAGCTTTATGGCTTAAAACTTGGAATGCTGATATGTCTTCTAAGTCTACTCTGCTTTCCCTTTCTTTCCAGGGTAATAAATTATTTGGTTCTCAGTTGGATTCTATTATCTCAACTGTTACTGGAGGAAAAGGAACTTTTTTACCACAGGATAAAAAATCTAAAGGTAAATTTAGGTCTACTAATCGTTTTCGTTCCTTTCGTCACAACAAGGAACAAAGCCTGATCCTTCATCCTCAGGAGCGGTATCAGTTTGGAAACCATCTCCAGTCTGGAATAAATCCAAGCCTTTTAGAAAACCAAAGCCAGCTCCCAAGTCCACATGAAGGTGCGGCCCTCATTCCAGCTCAGCTGGTAGGGGGCAGATTACGTTTTTTCAAAGAAATTTGGTTCAATTCCGTTCACAATCTCTGGATTCAGAACATTGTTTCAAAAGGGTACAGAATTGGCTTCAAGATAAGGCCTCCTGCAAAGAGATTTTTTCTTTCCTGTGTCCCAGTAAACCCAGCGAAGGCTCAAGCATTTCTGAAATGTGTTTCAGATCTAGAGTTGGCTGGAGTAATTATACCAGTTCCAGTTATGAAACAGGGGCTGGGGTTTTATTCAAATCTCTTCATTGTACCAAAGAAGGAGAATTCCTTCAGACCAGTTCTGGATCTAAAAATATTGAATCGTTATGTAAGGATACCAACATTCAAAATGGTAACTGTAAGGACTATCCTGCCTTTTGTTCAGCAAGAGCATTATATGTCCACAATAGATTTACAGGATGCATATCTGCATATTCCGATTCATCCAGATCACTATCAGTTTATCTACTTGTGTTGTTTCTTCAAGATCATGGTTGGAGGATCAATTTACCAAAAAGTTCATTGATTCCTCAGACAAGGGTAACCTTTTTAGGTTTTCAGATAGATTCAGTGTCCATGACTCATCAATCATTGAAGTAGTTCACAAACCTACCAGAGGAGGGGACAGACATAAACTCCTTACAAAAAGGGAGTTATTCTGGATTCTGAAATTAGAAACCAGACACCCTAAGGGTATCAATCTGGAATGGGATATTTCTTACTTTATAGATTAATGCTTAAATGTGCACTTTCTAATTCAAAATATATAATTGTTATTAATATTTATTAATTGTACATAAGCATTTTCTCTTGTTACTAGTCTTTTCCCTTTCCAGATTGTTGACCTTTAACAATGTTAACAGCAGACTTATAAATAATATCCCTTATTTTCCAAATATCATTTAATTCCTTACATGGATTAATCACATACTTATATAGTCCTAACATTGTTATTATGCCTTAATATTTTCTAACAATATTTGAATATATCGTCCTAGGTTTAACTTGTAGCTATGGATTTGTTCAGTACATTGTCCATTAGGCATTTTCATTAACATTGTTTAGACAAACAATTAGTTACATACATACATAGACATATACTAATATGTCTTAAATGTTTCTATCTATAACAGCCTGTCAGTATGCATACAAAGATTTTTTGTACCTTCAGTATTATTACATTTATTGATTTTAATATTCTTTTATATGCTGTTAGTGTTTCCTTCAGGGTGACGTCCAGTTACAGCCATTATTTGCTAGTGATTGGACAGTCATCCCTTTAAGTACACTACAGACATATTCAGCATTAGTTCCTATGACTAAGCGCCACTAGGGGGCGCGAAACGCGTCAGGACTGCTACTCCTGCTTACCTGCACTTTGATGCAGCTTTTACCTCTTGTTTAAATAAAGATTTCTGGATTTTACCTTGCTCCCGAGTGCTCAGATTTCTGCTTCCTTGGATCCATGACTCTGTCTTTGACAGACAAGAGACGTCTAAAGTTGATATCAGCTTGTCGAAACCTTCAGTCACAATCATTCCCTTCGGTAGCTTTATGCATGGAAATTCTAGGTCTTATGACTGCAGCATCGGACGCGATCCCCTTTGCTCGTTTTCACATGCGACCTCTTCAGCTTTGTATGCTGAACCAGTGGTGCAGGGATTACACAAAGATATCTCAATTAATATCTTTAACACCGATTGTACGACACTCTCTGATGTGGTGGACAGATCACCATCGTTTAGTTCAGGGGGCTTCTTTCTTCCGACCTGGACTGTAATTTCAACAGATGCAAGTCTGACAGGTTGGGGAGCTGTTTGGGGGTCTCTGACAGCACAAGGGGTTTGGGAATCTCAGGAGGTGAGATTACCGATCAATATTTTGGAACTCCGTGCAATTTTCAGAGCTCTTCAGTCATGGCCTCTTCTAAAGAGAGAATTGTTCATTTGTTTTCAGACAGACAATGTCACAACTGTGGCATACATCAATCATCAAGGAGGGACTCACAGTCCTCTGGCTATGAAGGAAGTATCTCGAATTCTGGTATGGGCGGAATCCAGCTCCTGTCTAGTTTCTGCGGTTCATATCCCAGGTATAGACAATTGGGAAGCGGATTATCTCAGCCGCCAAACGTTACATCCGGGCGAATGGTCTCTTCACCCAGAGGTATTTCTTCAGATTGTTCAAATGTGGGGACTTCCAGAAATAGATCTGATGGCCTCTCATCTAAACAAGAAACTTCCAAGGTATCTGTCCAGATCCAGGGATCCTCAAGCGGAAGCAGTGGATGCATTGTCACTTCCTTGGAAGTATCATCCTGCCTATATCTTTCCGCCTCTAGTTCTTCTTCCAAGAGTAATCTCCAAGATTCTGAAGGAATGCTCGTTTGTTCTGCTGGTAGCTCCAGCATGGCCTCACAGGTTTTGGTATGCGGATCTTGTCCGGATGGCCTCTTGCCAACCGTGGACTCTTCCGTTAAGACCAGACCTTTTGTCGCAAGGTCCTTTTTTCCATCAGGATCTCAAATCCTTAAATTTAAAGGTATGGAGATTGAACGCTTGATTCTTAGTCAAAGAGGTTTCTCTGACTCTGTGATTAATACTATGTTACAGGCTCGTAAATCTGTATCTAGGGAGATATATTATAGAGTCTGGAAGACTTATATTTCTGGGTGTCTTTCTCATCATTTTTCCTGGCATTCTTTTAGAATTCCGAGAATTTTACAATTTCTTCAGGATGGTTTGGATAAAGGTTTGTCTGCAAGTTCCTTGAAAGGACAAATCTCTGCTCTTTCTGTTCTTTTTCACAGAAAGATTGCTAATCTTCCTGATATTCATTGTTTTGTACAAGCTTTGGTTCGTATAAAACCTGTCATTAAGTCAATTTCTCCTCCTTGGAGTTTGAATTTGGTTCTGGGGGCTCTTCAAGCTCCTCCATTTGAACCTATGCATTCGTTGGACATCAAATTACTTTCTTGGAAAGTTTTGTTCCTTTTGGCTATCTCTTCTGCCAGACGAGTTTCTGAATTATCTGCTCTTTCTTGTGAGTCTCCTTTTCTGATTTTTCATCAGGATAAGGCGGTGTTGCGAACTTCTTTTGAATTTTTACCTAAGGTTGTGAATTCTAACAACATTAGTAGAGAAATTGTGGTTCCTTCATTGTGTCCTAATCCTAAGAATTCTAAGGAGAGATCATTGCATTCTTTGGATGTTGTTAGAGCTTTGAAATATTATGTTGAAGCTACTAAGAATTTCCGAAAGACTTCTAGTCTATTTGTTATCTTTTCCGGTTCTAGGAAAGGTCAGAAGGCCTCTGCCATTTCTTTGGCATCTTGGTTGAAATCTTTAATTCATCATGCTTATGTCGAGTCGGGTAAAACTCCGCCTCAAAGGATTACAGCTCATTCTACTAGGTCAGTTTCTACTTCCTGGGCGTTTAGGAATGAAGCTTCGGTTGATCAGATTTGCAAAGCAGCAACTTGGTCTTCTTTGCATACTTTTACTAAATTCTACCATTTTGATGTGTTTTCTTCTTCTGAAGCTGTTTTTGGTAGAAAAGTACTTCAGGCAGCTGTTTCAGTTTGAATCTTCTGCTTATAATTTAAACTTTATTTTGGGTGTGGATTATTTTTCAGTGGAATTGGCTGTCTTTATTTTATCCCTCCCTCTCTAGTGACTCTTGCGTGGAAAGATCCACATCTTGGGTAGTCATTATCTCATACGTCACTAGCTCATGGACTCTTGCTAATTACATGAAAGAAAACATAATTTATGTAAGAACTTACCTGATAAATTCATTTCTTTCATATTAGCAAGAGTCCATGAGGCCCACCCTTTTTTGTGGTGGTTATGATTTTTTTCTATAAAGCACAATTATTCCAATTTCTTATTTTTTATGCTTCGCACTTTTTTCTTATCACCCCACTTCTTGGCTATTCGTTAAACTGATTTGTGGGTGTGGTGAGGGGTGTATTTATAGGCATTTTGAGGTTTGGGAAACATTGCCCCTCCTGGTAGGAATGTATATCCCATACGTCACTAGCTCATGGACTCTTGCTAATATGAAAGAAATGAATTTATCAGGTAAGTTCTTACATAAATTATGTTTTTCTCTCTCCTATCCCACACAGAGAGTAATTTCTTCTGCTAGCTATGTTTACACAGCTTTTCTTTAGCCAATACTTAAAGGGGGAAGTCTACTCCAGAATTGTTATTGTTTAAAAATATAGATAATCCCTTAATTACCCATTCCCCAGTTTTGCATAACCAACACAGTTATATTAAAGGGACATGAAACCCATTTTTTTTTTTCATAATTTAGATAGAGCATGTCATTTTAAGCAACTTTCATATTTACTTCTATTATCAAATTTGCTTAATTCTCTTGAAATTCTTTGCTGAAAAGCATATCTAGATAGGCTCAGAAGCTGATGATTGGTGGCTGCACATAGAGGCCTTGTGTGATTGGCTCATTCATGTGCAATGCTATTTTTTCAACAAAGTATATCTAAAGAATGAAGCAAATTAGATAATAGAAGTAATTTGGAATGTTGTTTAAAATTGTATTCTCTATCTGAATAATGAAAGAAAAAAATGGGTTTAATGTCCCTTTAATATACTTTTTACCTCTGTGATTACCTTGTATCAAAGTCTCTGCAGACTGCCCCCTTTTTTCAGTTCTTTTGATAGACTTGCATTTTAGCCAATCAGTGTTGACTCCTTGGTAACTCCAATGCAGCAAGCACAATGTTATCTATATGGCACACATGAACTAGCAATGCCTAGATGTAACAAAAAAAAACTGTCAAAATGTACTGAGATAAGAGGCGGCCTTCAAGGGCCTAGAAATAAGCATTTGAGCCTATCGAGGTTTAGCTTTCAACAAAGAATACCAAGTTAACAAAGCAAAGTTGATGATAAAAGTAAAATAAAAAAATGTTTAAAATTGCATTTCTTATCTGATTCATAAAAGTCTAATTTTGACTAGACTGTCTTTTTAACTGTAGAATCCTTTACTATAGGTAGGGATATCACAGGCAAAAACATAATTTATGCTTACCTAATAAATTTATTTCTCTTGTAGTGTGTTCAGTCCACGGGTCATCCATTACTTCTGGGATATATTCTCCTTCCCAACAGGAAGTTGCAAGAGGATCACCCAAGCAGAGCTCCACCCCTCACATGTCATATCCAGTCATTCGACCGAAACAAGACGAGAAAGGAGAAACTATAGGGTGCAGTGGTGACTGGAGTTTTAATTAAAATTTAGAACTGCCTCAAAAAAAAGACAGGGCGGGCCGTGGACTGAACACACTACAAGAGAAATAAATTTATCAGGTAAGCATAAATTATGTTTTCTCTTGTTAAGTGTGTTCAGTCCACGGGTCATCCATTACTTATGGGATACCAATACCAAAGCTAAAGTACACGGATGATGGGAGGGACAAGGCAGGAACATTAAACAGAAGGAACCACTGCCTGTAGAACCTTTCTCCCAAAAACAGCCTCCGAAGAAGCAAAAGTGTAAAATTTGTAAAATTTTGAAAAGGTATGAAGTGAAGACCAAGTTGCAGCCTTGCAAATCTGTTCAACAGAGGCCTCATTCTTAAAGGCCCAGGTGGAAGCCACAGCTCTAGTGGAATGAGCTGTAATTCTTTCAGGGGGCTGCTGTCCAGCAGTCTCATAGGCTAAACGTATTATGCTACGAAGCCAAAAAGAGAGAGAGAGGTGGCCGAAGCATTTTGACCTCTCCTCTGTCCAGAATAAACGACAAACAGAGAAGAAGTTTGCCGAAAATCCTTAGTTGCCTGTAAGTAGAACTTCAGGGCACGAACTACGTCCAGATTATGCAAAAGACGTTCCTTTTTTGAAGAAGGGTTAGGACATAATGATGGAACAACAATCTCCTGATTGATATTCCTATCAGAAACAACCTTAGGTAAAAACCCAGGTTTAGTACGCAAAACTACCTTGTCTGAATGAAAAATCAGATAAGGAGAGTCACAATGTAAGGCAGATAACTCAGAGACTCTCCAAGCCGAGGAAATAGCCATCAAAAACAGAACTTTCCAAGATAAAAGCTTAATATCAATGGAATGAAGGGGTTCAAACGGAACACCCTGAAGAACTTTAAGAACCAAGTTTAAGCTCCACGGGGGAGCAACAGTTTTAAACACAGGCTTAATCCTAGCCAAAGCCTGACAAAAAGCCTGGACGTCTGGGTTCTCTGCCAGACGTTTGTGAAAAAGAATAGACAGAGCAGAAATCTGTCCCTTCAACGAACTAGCGGATAAACCCTTTTCTAAACCCTCTTGTAGAAAAGACAATATCCTAGGAATCCTAACCTTACTCCATGAGTAACTCTTGGATTCACACCAATGTAAATATTTACGCCATATCTTATGGTAAATTTTTCTGGTAACCAGTTTCCGAGCCTGTATCAATGTATCAATAACCGACTCCGAGAAACCACGCTTTGATAGAATCAAGCGTTCAATCTCCATGCAGTCAGCCTCAGAGAAATTAGGCTTGGATGGTTGAAAGGACCCTGAAGTAGAAGGTCCTGCCTCAGAGGCAGAGACCATGGTGGACAGGACGACATGTCCACTAGGTCTGCATACCAGGTCCTGCGTGGCCACGCAGGCGCTATCAGAATCACCGATGCTCTCTCCTGTTTGATCCTGGCAATCAGACGAGGCAGCAACGGAAACGGTGGGAACACATAAGCCATGTTGAAAACCCAAGGGGCTGCTAGTGCATCTACCGCTCCCGGGTCTCTGGACCTGGATCCGTAACAAGGAAGCTTGGCATTCTGGCGAGAAGCCATGAGATCCAGTTCCGGTTCGCCCCAACGAAGAATCAGTTGAGCAAATACCTCCGGGTGAAGTTCCCACTCCCCCGGGTGAAAGGTCTGGCGGCTTAGAAAGTCCGCCTCCCAGTTCTCCACGCCTGGGATGTAGATCGCTGACAGATGGCAAGAGTGAGACTCTGCCCAGCGAATTATCTTTGAGACTTCTAACATCGCTAGGGAACTCCTGGTTCCCCCTTGATGATTGATGTAAGCCACAGTCGTTATGTTGTCCGACTGAAATCTGATGAACCTCAGTGTTGCTAACTGAGGCCAAGCTAGAAGAGCATTGAATATCGCTCTTAATTCCAGAATGTTTATTGGATGGAGTTTCTCCTCCTGAGTCCATGATCCCTGAGCCTTCAGGGAATTCCAGACTGCGCCCCAGCCTAGAAGGCTGGCATCTGTTGTTACAATCGTCCAATCTGGTCTGTGAAAAGTCATTCCCTTGGACAGATGAATCCGAGACAACCACCAGAGAAGAGAATCTCTGGTCTCCTGGTCCAGATTTAGTAAAGGGGACAGATCTGAGTAATCCCCATTCCACTGACTCAGCATGCATAATTGCAGCGGTCTGAGATGCAGGCGCGCAAATGGCACTATGTCCATTGCCGCAACCATTAAGCCGATTACTTCCATGCACTGAGCTACTGATGGGCTTGGAATGGAATGAAGGACACGGCAAGCATTTAGGATTTTTGATAACCTGGACTCCGTCAGGTAAATCTTCATCTCTACAGAATCTATAAGAGTCCCTAAGAAGGGAACCCTTGTGAGTGGTAACAGAGAACTCTTTTCCATGTTCACTTTCCACCCATGCGACCTCAGAAATGCTAGAACTATCTCTGTATGAGACTTTGCATTTTGAAAACTTGATGCTTGTATCAGAATGTCGTCTAAGTACGGAGCCACCGCTATGCCTCGTCTTAGTACCGCCAGAAGCGAGCCCAGAACCTTTGTAAAAATTCTCGGGGCCGTAGCTAACCCGAAGGGAAGAGCTACAAACTGGTAATGCCTGTCTAGAAAGGCAAACCTTAGGTACCGATAATGATCTTTGTGAATCGGTATGTGAAGGTAGGCTTCCTTTAAGTCCACTGTGGTCATATACTGACCCTCTTGGATCATGGGTAGGATGGTTCGAATAGTCTCCATTTTGAATGATGGAACTCTTAGGAATTTGTTTAAGATTTTTAGGTCCAAGATAGGTCTGAAGGTTCCCTCTTTCTTGGGAACCACAAACAGATTTGAGTAAAATCCTTGCCCTTGTTCCGTCCGCGGAACTGGGTGGATCACCCCCATTACTAGGAGGTTTTGTACACAGTGAAGAAAAGCCTCTTTCTTTATTTGGTTTGCTGATAACCTTGAAAGATGAAATCTCCCTTGTGGAGGAAAAGCTTTGAAGTCCAGAAGGTATCCCTGAGATATAATCTCCAACGCCCAGGGATCCTGGACATCTCTTGCCCAAGCCTGGGCGAAGAGAGAAAGTCTGCCCCCCACTAGATCCGTTTCCGGATAGGGGGCCCTCTCTTCATGCTGTCTTAGGGGCAGAAGTAGGCTTTCTGGCCTGCTTGCCCTTGTTCCAGGACTGGTTGCTTTTCCAACCCTGTCTGTAACGAGCAGCAGTTCCTTCCTGTTTTGGAGCGGAGGAAGTTGATGATGCTCCTGCCTTGAAATTACGAAAAGCACGAAAACTAGACTGTTTGGCCTTTGATTTGGCCCTGTCCTGAGGAAGGGTGTGACCCTTACCTCCAGTAATGTCAGCAATAATCTCCTTCAAGCCGGGCCCGAATAAGGTTTGCCCTTTGAAAGGAATATTAAGCAATTTAGATTTAGAAGTTACATCTGCTGACCAGGATTTAAGCCATAGCGCTCTGCGCGCCTGAATGGCGAATCCGGAGTTCTTAGTCGTTAGTTTGGTTAAATGCACAACGGCATCCGAAACAAATGCATTAGCTAGCTTAAGGGCTTTAAGCTTGTTCAAAGTCTCATCCAATGGTGCTGTGCGAATAGCCTCTTCCAGAGACTCAAACCAGAAAGCCGCTGCAGCAGTGACGGGCGCAATGCATGCAAGGGGCTGTAATATAAAACCTTGTTGAACAAACATTTTCTTTAGGTAACCTTCTAATTTTTTATCCATTGGATCTGAGAAAGCACAACTATCCTCCACCGGAATAGTGGTACGCTTGGCTAAAGTAGAAACTGCTCCCTCCACCTTGGGGACCGTCTGCCATAAGTCTCGTGTGGTGGCGTCTATTGGGAACATTTTTCTAAATATCGGAGGGGAAAAAAGCACACCGGGTTTATCCCACTCCTTGTTAATAATCTCTGTAAGCCTTTTAGGTATAGGAAAAACGTCAGTACACACCGGTACCGCATAGTATTTATCCAGCCTACATAATTTCTCTGGGATTGCAACCGTGTCGCAATCATTCAGAGCCGCTAATACCTCCCCTAGTAATACACGGAGGTTCTCAAGCTTAAATTTAAAATTTGATATTTCTGAATCCGGTCTCCCTGGATCAGATCCATCACCCACAGAATGAAGCTCTCCGTCCTCATGTTCTGCAAATTGTGACGCAGTGTCAGACATGGCCCTCATATCATCAGCGCGCTCTGTCCTTAACCCAGAGCTATCGCGCTTGCCTCTTAACTCAGGCAAATTAGATAATACTTCTTTCATAACATTAGCCATATCTTGTAAAGTGATTTGTAAGTGCCTTGATGTGCTTGGCGCCACAATCTCACGCACCTCCTTAGCGGGAGGCGAAGGTACTAACACGTGAGGAGAGTTAGGCGGCATAACTTCCCCCTCGTTGTCTGGTGATAATTTCTTTACCGGTAAAGACAGACTTTTATTTAAAGTAACATCAATACAATTGGTACACATATTTCTATTGGGCTCCACATTGGCCTTTAAACATAATGAGCAAGCAGATTCATCTGTGTCAGACATGTTTAAACAGACTAGCAATGAAGCTATCAAGCTTGGAAATTTCTTTCAATAAGTTTACAAGCAATATAAAAAAACGCTGCAGTGCTTTTAAAAACACAAAAAAACTGTCACAGTTGAAATAACAATGAACTAATACGGTTATAGCAACCAATTTTAAACAGTAAATGTATGAAATTAGCAGAGGATTGCACCCATTAGCAAAAGGATGATTAACCCCTCAATACCCAAAACGGACAATCAATTTAAGATTTAACGCTTTTCTCACAGTCAACACACTGTCACAGGTCTGCTGTGACTGATTACCTCCCTCAAAAATGAATTTTGAAGACCCCTGAGCTCTCTGGAGACGTCCTGGATCAAAGAGGAAGAAGCAGGAAGACTTCTGCTAGAATTTTAACTGCGCAACAAGGCGCTAAAAAAAGGTCCCTCCCACTCATATCACAACAGTGGGAGACCTGATATAACGGTGTCTATGCAGAAATATACGTTAGCCATGTGGAAAAAAATCATGCCCAAAAAGATTTATCACCAAAGTACCTCAAAAAACGAATAACATGCCAGTAAACGTTTTAAAAAACTACTTTCCAGTGTTATGCAAAGTTATCACTAAGCCTGCTACCAGTCGCTTCTACTGAAGTTAAGGCTCATACATTTATTTCAGTACTAACAGTATTTAAAGTTAAATTCTAGTCCCTAGAAAATAACTCAACTGCGCATACATTTATCAGCCTGATACCAGTCGCTACTACTGCATTAAAGGCTGTACTTACGTCATATGGGTAACAGCAGTGTTTTCATAGTCAATTCCATTCCTAGAAAATATTTTACTGCACATACCTCATTTTCGGGGGACCCCACATGCTATTCCCTTCTCTGAAGTTACCCCACTTCTCAGAATGTGCGAGAACAGCCAGTGGATCTTAGTTACGTCTGCTAAGATCATAGAAAAAACGCAGGCAGATTCTTCTTCTAAATACTGCCTGAGAGAACAAACAGCACACTCCGGTGCTATTTTAAAATAATAAACTTTTGATTGAAGAATGTTACTCCTATCTCCTCTCACAACCTCCTTTGTTGAGACTTGCAAGAGAATGACTGGATATGACATGTGAGGGGTGGAGCTATATAGCAGCTCTGCTTGGGTGATCCTCTTGCAACTTCCTGTTGGGAAGGAGAATATATCCCATAAGTAATGGATGACCCGTGGACTGAACACACTTAACAAGAGAAATTGTATATTTCAAATGCTGAAATAAAGGTAAACAAGCTAATTTGTAATCAATTCAATACACACCAGCAAATAAAATAGCTCATTGGGTACAAAATAAAGGGTAGAAAAAAATGTGACACACTGTCCCTTTAAGCTATCCAAAGCACAAACTAAAGAAACAGAAAAGTTAAAATTAAAATTGCATGCTCTGAATAATGAAAGTGTATACAACTTTCCAATTTACTTCTGTTATCTAATTTGCTTTGTTCTCTTTATCGTTTGTTGATAAGCATACCTAGGTAGGTTCAGAAGTACTACTAGGTGCTAGCTACTCATTGATGCACATATATGCCTCCTGTCATTGGCTCATCAGATGTGTTAAGCTACCTCCCACTAGTGTATTGCTGTTCCTTCAAAACATTCCAAAATAATGAAGCAAGTTTGATAAGAAGTAAATTGGAAAGTAATTTAAAACTTAATGCTCTTTCTGAATCATGAAATAAAATGTATATTTTTTATGTCCCTTTAATTTAATATAGTTTAACATTAAATTCATTTAACAATAATGTTTGAATTGGAAACATTAATATTAGCTAATTTTAGCTTTATTTTGGTTTACATTTTAGCAAGGTGGTCAATAAAATCAGTCGGGTGGTATTATTGTACTATTATTGATACCTATTGAGCTATTACGAAGGAGTTGGACTCAGGGCCTTGTTTGGTATCACATATACGGCGTAACCTAGAAGTTACGCTCGTATATTTCTGCCTTCGGCCGTAGTTTTTTGGGCCATAGACGGGTATACCAAACCAGCGCAGTTTGGTATCCAATATACAGCGTAAGGACTTACGTGGCGAAAATGGAGAAATCTTACTCCATTTTCACCTCGCCACAAATTGCAGGCGTAGTAAGCCTTACGCTGTGTATCGGAGCCCCGTAGCTCCCTAAACTACCTGCAAAATAAAACCTAACACCTAACGCATGCGTAATGTCTATCTACCTGTCAACCGCGATCCCCCGCCGCAATCCCTAATAAAGTTATTAACCCCTAAACCGCCGCTCCCGGACTGCGCCGCCAGCTACATTAACTACCCCCTAATGTGAGCCCCTTACTCCGCCGCCACCTACATTAACTACCCCCTAATGTGAGCCCCTTACACCGCCGCCACCTACATTACCTACCCCCTAATGTGAGCCCCTTACACTGCCGCCAGCTATATTAAATTATTAACCCCTAATCTAATCCCCCTACCCCGCCGCCAGCTATATTAAATTAATTAACCCCTAATCTAATCCCCCTATACCGCCGCCACCTATATTAAATTAATTAACCCGTAAAATACTAAACTATCCCTACCACTAAACCTAAGTCTAACCCTACAAATAGCCCTGAAAAGGGCTTTTTGCGTGGCATTACCCCAAAGTAAACAGCTCTATTGCCAGCCCTTAAAAGGGCTTTTTGCGGGGCTTTGCCCCAAAGTAATCAGCTCTTTTACCAACCCTTAAAAGGGCTTTTGGCGGGGCATTGTCACAAAGTAATCAGCTCTTTTGCCTATAATCTAATCCCCCCTATACCGCCGCCACCTATTATAAATGTATTACCCCCTAATCTAATCCCCCTACACCGCCGCCACCTATATTAACCCTAATTATATTAGGGTTAATATAGTTAATATAGTTATTATATTATATATATTAACCCTAATTATAATAGGGTTAATATAGTTAATATAGTTATTATATTATATATATATATATATATATATATATATATATATATATATATATATATATATTTATTAAGTATAATAACCCTATCTAACTCTAACACCCCTAACTAAATTCTTATTAAAATAAATCTAATTAATATTAATATTATTAATTAAAATATTACTATTTAAATCTAAATACTTACCTATAAAATAAACACTAAGATAGTTACATATAATTAATAATTACATTGTAGCTATTTTAGGGTTTATATTTATTTTACAGGTAACTTGGTATTTATTTTAACTAGGTACAATAGCTATTAAATAGTTAATAACTATATAATAGCTACCTTGTTAAAACAATTACAAATTTACCTGTAAAATAAATCCGAACTCTTCATCCAATCCGGGCGATGTCTTCATCCAAGCGGCAAAGAAGAAGTTGTCCATCCGGCGATGTCTTCATCCAAGCGGCAAAGAAGAAGTCTTCCATCCCAGCGATGTCTTCATCCAAGAGGCAAAGAAGAGGTCCTCCATCGGGGCGAAGTTTTCCTCCAAGCGGCATCTTCAATCTTCTTTCTTCAGCCCTCCGACGCGGAACATCCAGCTGGCCCGACGAATGAAGTTTCCTTTAAATGACGTCATCCAAGATGGCGTCCGTCGAATTCAGATTGCCTGATAGGATTCTATCAGCCAATCGGAATTAAGGTAAGAAAATCTGATTGGCTAATTCAATCAGCAAGATTCAAGTTCAATCCGATTTGGCTGATTGGATCAGCCAATCAGATTGAGCTTGCATTCTATTGGCTGATCGGAACAGCCAATAGAATGCAAGCTCAATCTGATTGGCTGATTGGATCAGCCAATCGGATTGAACTTGAATCTGATTGGCTGATTGAATCAGCCAATCAGATTTTCTTACCTTAATTCCGATTGGCTGATAGAATCCTATCAGCCAAACCGAATTCGACGGACGACATCTTGGATGACGTCATTTAAAGGAAACTTCATTCGTCGTTCAGTCGTCGGGCCAGCTGGATGTTCCGCGTCGGAGGGCTGAAGAAAGAAGATTGAAGATGCCGCTTGGAGGAAAACTTCGCCCCGATGGAGGTCCTCTTCTTTGCCGCTTGGATGAAGACATCGCCGGGATGGAAGACTTCTTCTTTGCCGCTTGGATGAAGAGTTCAGCCCGGCTGGGTGAAGACGACTCAAAGTAGGGAGATCTTCTGGGGCTTAGTGTTATGTTTTTTTTAGGGGGGTTTGGGTGGGTTTAGAGTAGGGGTATGTGGGTGGTGGGTTTTAATGTAGGGGGGTGGTATTGTGTTTTTTTTTACAGGCAAAAGAGCTGTTTACTTTGGGGCATGCCCCGCTAAAGGCCCTTTTAAGGGCTGGTAATAGAGCTGTTAACTTTTGTAATTTAGAATAGGGTAGGGAATTTTTTTTATTTTGGGGGGCTTTATTATTTTATTAGGGGGCTTAGAATAGGTGTAATTAGCTTAAAATTCTTGTAATCTTTTTTTATTTTTTGTAATTTAGTGTTTGTTTTTGTAATTTAGTTTAGTGTATTTAATTGTATTTTAGTTTAGAGATTTGTAGTTTATTTAATTTATTGATAGTGTAGGTGTATTTGTAACTTAGGTTAGGATTTATTTTACAGGTAAATTGGTAATTATTTTAACTAGGTAGCTATTAAATAGTTATTAACTATTTAATAGCTATTGTACCTAGTTAAAATAAATACCAAGTTACCTGTAAAATAAATATAAACCCTAAAATAGCTACAATGTAATTATTAATTATATTGTAGCTATCTTAGGGTTTATTTTATAGGTAAGTATTTAGATTTAAATAGGAATATTTTAATTAATATTAATTAGATTTATTTTAATAAGAATTTAGTTAGGGGTGTTAGAGTTAGATAGGGTTATTATACTTAATATATATATAATATAATAACTATATTAACCCGAATATAATTAGGGTTAATATAGTTAATATAGGTGGCGGCAGTGTAGGGGGATTAGATTAGGAGTTAATGTATTTATTATAGGTGGCGGCGGTGTAGGGGGATTAGATTAGGGGATAATACATTTATTATAGGTGGCGGCGGTGTAGTGGGATTTAGATTATAGACAAAAGAGCTGATTACTTTGTGACAATGCCCCGCCAAAAGCCCTTTTAAGGGCTGGTAAAAGAGCTGATTACTTTGGGGCAAAGCCCCGCAAAAAGCCCTTTAAAGGGCTTGCAATAGAACTGTTTACTTTGGGGTAATGCCACGCAAAAAGCCCTTTTCAGGGCTATTTGTAGGGTTAGACTTAGGTTTAGTGGAAGGGATAGTTTAGTATTTTAGGGGTTAATTAAATTAATATAGGTGGCGGTATAGGGGCATTAGATTAGGGGTTAATTTAATATAGGTGGCGGCGGTATAGGGGGATTAGATTAGGGGTTAATAAATGTAATATAGCTGGCGGCGGTGTAGGGGGATTAAATTAGGGGTTAATAATTTTAATATAGCTGGCGGCGGGGTAGGAGCTCACATTAGGGGGTAGTTAATGTAGGTGGCGGCGGGGTAGGAGCTTACATTAGGGGGTAGTTAATGTAGGTGGCGGCGGGGTAGGAGCTCACATTAGGGGGTAGTTAATGTAAGTGGCGGCGGGGTCTGGGAGCGGCGGTTTAGGGGTTAATAACTTTATTAGGTGCGACGGCTTAGGGGTTAATACATTTTTTATTATTAGGAGAGTGAGGGGGGATAGCGGATAGAGGGGTATACGTGTCGGCTATGTTTGGGAGGCGTGTTAGACAGTACGGGAGATTTTATAACTTAGTCAGGTTTTGTAGGCGCCGGCAGTTTATAAAGTGCCATAAGTCAATGGCGACACCAGAAATTTGTACTTACGCAGATTTCTGGACATCGCTGGTTTATCCGACTTACAGCACTTTAGCATCTGACGGCGCCGTATATGTGATAGCTCGAGTTGCGAGCTGAAACTACGGGCGGCAGGGGTTCCCTCGCTTGCGCCGCAAACTACGATCTATATCGGATCGCGCCCCAGATGTTTTGTGCTCCGATTCCACAACCCTGATCATAAACACTAACATCACACAGGTACGTATATACAATAACGTTTCTTCATATTTTAAATACTAAATAACTACATTTCCCAGCAAACTCACTATATATATATATATATATATATACACATATATATATATATATATATATATATATATATATATATATATATATATATATATATATATATACACACATATATATATATATATATATATATATATATACACATATACATACATACATATATATATATATATATATATATACACACACATACATACAGGGTATTTTTTTCATTGGTGCGATAAACTGTTGAACCGTTTTTTCTCTTTTTCTTTCTAATATTATATTAACTATTGCCTGGCACCCCCAGTCTGCTATATACTTAAGAATTGCAGATTGGGGTTGATTCTTACTCTACTAACAATTGGTGCTGTGAGTGTTTTTTCTTTATATATATATACACACAAAAAATTGGTGTAAATGCACTCTCACCAACACTTGCAACTTGTCAGGGTGCTATGAAGATAATTTGTAGCAATGTAGAAAAGAAGCACTCACTGAACTTTCTCCAACGGTGACAAATAAGTTTAATGAAGTTTTAGTGACGTTTCGCGACAGCAACAGTCCCTTCCTCTGACCCATTAACAATGTGTAAAAACAGCCTTTAAATAGGCTCCAGATAACACTCCCCTCAAGATTGACCAATCCCGGCCAAGTAGTGAACACACCCCTCATTGAGACCAATCAAAATCAGTAATAGATACCTATATGTTTGTATAGTGAAAATATCAATGACAAAAACTAAATGAAATTTAAATAACATTTTAAATAAAATTGAACCCTGAATAGTCACTTCAATGGGGAAATCACACTCCAGTCAGGTGCATAACAGGCAGGTTATAGAATAAACAGACTAGGTGTAATAAACAAACAGAGTTGGTGATCGTCATTCCACCAATCAGCATCCTTCTTTCATTCACAGTCAATACGTCATCAAAGGTAACTATGGCTAACGCCCCCTATCACTAGGGACGCCCAGAACGATCGCAAAACCAAATAATAAAGTATTACGATTGAGCTTACCTAAAGTCAATGGGATATCATTGTAGCCCTCTCAGAATGAGTCTATCCAACAGCCTCATAGCTATATCGTCTTGACATCCAGCGTGACACCAACACCGGCTGTAAACACATTCATAGGGCCCAATCCTTACAATTGGATCCAAAGTGTCACCTGTCAAATCATACTGTCAAACCCTGTCAGTTAGGTGTAAAGACCAAATAAAATAAAATCAAATAACTAGTGAGATTAACATACTCATCTCATTCAATAGATAATCAGCCTATGTGATTTTGCACACAACACAAAAGTAAACAGAGTGGCGATATTTGGCCAATCACAGAGCGTAAAGAGACAAGCCTGAATAAGTAGAGGCGTGTCCTGGCTGTTAAGTCATTTTGATAGGCTGCCCGCGACAAGTGGGCGTATTAGACACCACAGTGGACCCACAACTACGCCTTCATTTTAACTCACAACACCAGAGTAAACAAAGTGGCGAAATTTGGCCAATCACAGAACGTGAGGAGACAAGCATAAAACATAATTTATGCTTACCTGATAAATTCCTTTCTCCTGTAGTGTAGTCAGTCCACGGGTCATCATTACTTCTGGGATATTAACTCCTCCCCAACAGGAAGTGCAAGAGGATCACCCAAGCAGAGCTGCTATATAGCTCCTCCCCTCTACGTCACACCCAGTCATTCGACCGAGAACCAAACGAGAAAGGAGAAACTATAGGGTGCAGTGGTAACTGGAGTATAATTAAAAAATTTAGACCTGCCATAAAAAACAGGGCGGGCCGTGGACTGACTACACTACAGGAGAAAGGAATTTATCAGGTAAGCATAAATTATGTTTTCTCCTGTTAAGTGTAGTCAGTCCACGGGTCATCATTACTTCTGGGATACCAATACCAAAGCTAAAGTACACGGATGACGGGAGGGACAGGCAGGATCTTTATATGGAAGGGACCACTGCCTGAAGAACCTTTCTCCCAAAAACAGCCTCCGAAGAAGCAAAAGTGTCAAATTTGTAAAATTTGGAAAAAGTATGAAGAGAAGACCAAGTTGCAGCCTTGCAAATCTGTTCAACAGATGCCTCATTCTTAAAGGCCCAAGTGGAAGCCACAGCTCTAGTAGAATGAGCTGTAATTCTTTCAGGAGGCTGCTGTCCAGCAGTCTCATAGGCTAAACGTATTATGCTACGAAGCCAAAAGGAGAGAGAGGTAGCAGAAGCTTTTTGACCTCTCCTCTGTCCAGAATAAACGACAAACAGGGAAGAAGTTTGGCGAAAATCTTCAGTTGCCTGTAAATAAAATTTCAGGGCACGAACTACATCCAGATTGTGTAGAAGTCGTTCCTTCTTTGAAGAAGGGTTAGGACACAATGATGGGACAACAATCTCCTGATTGATATTCCTATTAGTGACTACCTTAGGTAAGAACCCAGGTTTAGTACGCAGAACTACCTTGTCTGAATGAAAAATCAGATAAGGAGAATCACAATGTAAGGCCGATAACTCAGAGACTCTTCGAGCCGAGGAAATAGCCATTAAAAACAGAACTTTCCAAGATAACAATTTAATATCAATGGAATGAAGGGGTTCAAACGGAACACCCTGTAAAACGTTAAGAACTAAATTTAAGCTCCATGGTGGAGCAACAGTTTTAAACACAGGCTTAATCCTGGCCAAAGCCTGGCAAAAAGCCTGAACGTCTGGAACTTCTGACAGACGATTGTGTAAAAGAATGGACAGAGCTGAGATCTGTCCCTTTAAGGAACTAGCAGATAAACCCTTTTCTAAACCTTCTTGTAGAAAAGACAATATCCTAGGAATCCTAACCTTACTCCATGAGTAACTCTTGGATTCGCACCAATGTAAGTATTTACGCCATATTTTATGGTAAATCTTTCTGGTAACAGGTTTCCTAGCCTGTATTAAGGTATCAATTACTGACTCCGAAAATCCACGCTTTGATAAAATCAAGCGTTCAATTTCCAAGCAGTCAGCTTCAGAGAAATTAGATTTTGATGTTTGAAAGGACGCTGAATTAGAAGGTCCTGTCTCAGAGGCAGAGACCAAGGTGGACAGGATGACATGCCCACTAGATCTGCATACCAGGTCCTGCGTGGCCACGCAGGCGCTATTAGAATCACCGATGCTCTCTCCTGTTTGATCCTGGCAATCAATCGAGGAAGCATCGGGAAGGGTGGAAACACATAGGCCATCCCGAAAGTCCAAGGTGCTGTCAAAGCATCTACCAGGACCGCTCTCGGGTCCCTGGACCTGGACCCGTAACAAGGAAGCTTGGCGTTCTGGCGAGACGCCATGAGATCTATCTCTGGTTTGCCCCAAAGTCGAAGTATTTGGGCAAAGACCTCCGGATGAAGTTCCCACTCCCCCGGATGAAAAGTCTGACGACTTAGGAAATCCGCCTCCCAGTTCTCCACTCCAGGAATGTGGATCGCCGACAGGTGGCAAGAGTGAGACTCTGCCCAGTGAATTATCTTTGATACTTCCATCATCGCTAGGGAGCTTCTTGTCCCTCCTTGATGGTTGATGTAAGCCACAGTCGTGATGTTGTCCGACTGAAACCTGATGAACCCCCGAGTTGTTAACTGAGGCCAAGCCAGAAGGGCATTGAGAACTGCTCTCAATTCCAGAATGTTTATTGGAAGGAGACTCTCCTCCTGAGTCCATGATCCCTGAGCCTTCAGGGAATTCCAGACAGCGCCCCAACCTAGTAGGCTGGCGTCTGTCGTTACAATTGTCCAATCTGGTCTGCTGAATGGCATCCCCCTGGACAGATGTGGCCGAGAAAGCCACCATAGAAGAGAATTTCTGGTCTCTTGATCCAGATTCAGAGTAGGGGACAAATCTGAGTAATCCCCATTCCACTGACCTAGCATGCACAATTGCAGCGGTCTGAGATGTAGGCATGCAAAGGGTACTATGTCCATTGTTGCTACCATTAAGCCGATCACCTCCATGCATTGAGCCACTGACGGGTGTTGAATGGAATGAAGGACACGGCAAGCATTTTGAAGCTTTGTTAACCTGTCTTCTGTCAGGTAGATCTTCATTTCTACAGAATCTATAAGAGTCCCCAAGAAGGGAACTCTTGTGAGTGGAAAGAGAGAACTTTTCTCTTCGTTCACCTTCCACCCATGCGACCTTAGAAATGCCAGTACTAACTCTGTATGAGACTTGGCAGTTTGAAAGCCTGACGCCTTTATCAGAATGTCGTCTAGGTACGGAGCCACCGAAATTCCTCGCGGTCTTAGTACCGCCAGAAGAGCGCCCAGAACCTTTGTGAAGATTCTTGGAGCCGTAGCCAATCCGAATGGAAGAGCTACAAACTGGTAATGCCTGTCTAGGAAGGCAAACCTTAGATACCGGTAATGATCTTTGTGAATCGGTATGTGAAGGTAAGCGTCCTTTAAATCCACTGTGGTCATGTACTGACCCTTTTGGATCATGGGTAAGATTGTCCGAATAGTTTCCATTTTGAACGATGGAACTCTTAGGAATTTGTTTAGGATCTTTAAATCCAAGATTGGTCTGAAGGTTCCTTCTTTCTTGGGAACCACAAACAGATTTGAGTAAAACCCCTGTCCGTGCTCCGACCGCGGAACCGGGTGGATCACTCCCATTAGTAAAAGATCTTGTACACAGCGTAGAAACGCCTCTTTCTTTATTTGGTTTGTTGACAACCTTGAAAGATGAAATCTCCCTTTTGGGGGAGAGATTTTGAAGTCCAGAAGATATCCCTGAGATATGATCTCTAACGCCCAGGGATCCTGGACATCTCTTGCCCAAGCCTGGGCGAAGAGAGAAAGTCTGCCCCCCACTAGATCCGATCCCGGATCGGGGGCCCTCAATTCATGCTGTCTTAGGGGCAGCAGCAGGTTTTCTGGCCTGCTTGCCCTTGTTCCAGGACTGGTTAGGTTTCCAGCCTTGTCTGTAGCGAGCAACAGCTCCTTCCTGTTTTGGTGCAGAGGAAGTTGATGCTGCTCCTGCCTTGAAGTTACGAAAGGCACGAAAATTAGACTGTCTAGCCCTAGGTTTGGCTCTGTCTTGAGGAAGGCATGGCCTTTACCTCCTGTAATGTCAGCGATAATTTCTTTCAAACCGGGCCCGAATAAGGTCTGCCCTTTGAAAGGTATGTTAAGTAATTTTGATTTAGAAGTAACATCAGCTGACCAGGATTTTAGCCACAGTGCTCTACGTGCCTGAATGGCGAATCCGGAATTCTTAGCCGTAAGTTTAGTTAAATGTACTACGGCATCTGAAATAAATGATTTAGCTAGCTTAAGGGTTTTAAGCTTATTTGAAATCTCATCTATAGTTATTGAGTCAAGAGTCTCTTCCAGAGACTCGGACCAAAATGCGGCCGCAGCCGTGACAGACGCAATACATGCAAGGGGTTGCAATATAAAACCTTGTTGAACAAACATTTTCTTAAGGTAACCCTCTAATTTTTTATCCATTGGATCTGAAAAGGCACAGCTATCCTCCACCGGGATAGTGGTACGCTTAGCCAGAGTAGAAACCGCTCCCTCCACCTTAGGGACCATCTGCCATAAGTCCCGTGTGGTGGCGTCTATTGGAAACATTTTTCTAAATACAGGAGGGGGGGAAAGGGTACACCGGGCCTATCCCACTCCTTAGTAATTATCTCTGTAAGCCTCTTAGGTATAGGAAATACGTCAGTACTCGCTGGTGCTGCATAGTATCTATCCAGCCTACATAATTTCTCTGGGATTGCAACGGTGTTACAATCATTCAGAGCCGCTAATACCTCCCCTAGCAGTACACGGAGGTTTTCTAGTTTAAACTTAAAATTTGAAATGTCTGAATCCACTCTATTTGGATCAGATCCGTCACCTGCAGATTGAAGCTCTCCGTCCTCATGTTCTGCAAATTGTGACGCAGTATCTGACATGGCCCTATTATTATCAGCGCACTCTGTTCTCACCCCAGAGTGATCTCGCTTACCTCTAAGTTCTGGTAATTTAGACAAAACTTCAGTCATAACATTAGCCATGTCCTGTAGTGTGATTTGTAATGGCCGCCCTGAAGTACTCGGCGTTACAATATCACGCACCTCCCGAGCGGGAGATGCAGGTACTGACACGTGAGGCAAGTTAGTCGGCATAACTTCCCCCTCGTTGTTTGGTGAATGATGTTCAATTTGTACAGATTGACTTTTATTTAAAGTAGCATCAATGCAATTAGTACATAAATTTCTATTGGGCTCCACCTTGTCTTTTGCACATATAGCACAGAGATATTCCTCTGAGTCAGACATGTTTAACAAACTAGCAATTAAACTAGCAAGCTTGGAAATACTCTTCAACTCAAGTTACAAGTAATATGAAAAACGCACTGTGCCTTTAAGAAGCACAGAAAAAAACTATGACAGTTGAATAACAATGAACCGGAGAAATTATAAAAACCAAATTTTTCCCGGTAAAGGCATAAATTTAGCAAAGGATTGCCCCCATTAGCAATGGATAACTAACCCTTAATAGCAGAAAAAAATGTACAAAATATAAACGTTTTTTATCACAGTCAAAGCACAATCTCACAGGTCTGCTGTGAGTGATTACCTCCCTCAAAATAATTTTTGAAGACCCTTGAGCTCTATAGAGACGATCCGGATCATGCAGGGAGAGAAACAGACTTGTGACTGAATTTCTGATGCGTAGCAAAAGCGGCAAAATAGGCCCCTCCCCCTCACACACAGTAGTGAGGGAAGTTGAGTAAACTGTCTTAAATTAAAATAAACGACAGCCAAGTGGAAAAACAGTGGCCAAAACAATTTTTCACCCAGTACCTCAGATAATTAAACGATTTAACATGCCAGCAAAACGTTTAAAATCAAATAATATGAAATGTCATTAAACAGCCTGCTGCTAGTCGTTCCCACTGCAAGTTAGGCAAAAGATATATGCATATAGAATTATCCCAGTGAAGTGCCATTCCCCAGAATACTGAAGTGTAAACATATATACATAACAGCCTGATACCAGTTGCTACTACTGCATTTAAGGCTGAACTTACATTATAATCGGTATTGGCAGTATTTTCTTAGTCAATTCCATTCCTCAGAAAATAATATACTGCAACATACCTCTTTGCAGGTGAACCTGCCCGCTGTCCCCTGATCTGAAGTTTACCTCACTCCTCAGAATGGCCGAGAACAGCAAAATGAATCTTAGCTACGCCGGCTAAAATCATCCAAAAACTCAGGTAGATTCTTCTTCAAATTCTACCTGAGAAGGAACAACACACTCCGGTGCTGTTTTAAAATAACAAACTTTTGATTGAAGATATAAAAACTAAGTATAATCACCACAGTCCTCTCACACATCCTATCTATTAGTTGGGTGCAAGAGAATGACTGGGTGTGACGTAGAGGGGAGGAGCTATATAGCAGCTCTGCTTGGGTGATCCTCTTGCACTTCCTGTTGGGGAGGAGTTAATATCCCAGAAGTAATGATGACCCGTGGACTGACTAAACTTAACAGGAGAAATTAGTAAAGGCGTATCTTAGCTGTTCAATCATTTTGATAGGCTGCCTGCGAACAGTGGGCGTATTTAACACCACAGTAAACACACACTTGTGCCTGCAAAGCGAATATCTCTGCATAATCGAATGCTAAAAAGACAATCTATGCCAAACAAAGGATTATGCCCCGATATAATCAACCATACGAGCTGTTAAATGTACCATCACTGGCACCAAAATCTGCATTGTGAACATCACAGTATCATCAAATGTGATGGTATCGATTAGATGTGTCAAATCCAGTGTTTTACCCTGATCAACTCGTTCAGGAACAATGAAAGTGTATAATCTGTAAACAAACCTAAAAAATATAAAAAATAATATAACACAACAGAAAAATCTAACAAAAATCTAACAAAAATTTCATATCACTCAGCCAGAATTTCATATCACTAGCCTTATCAAAAAATATATACTGAACCAATAAAATAACAAGAGCTACCACTAGTAGCCCCTATTTCGCCTAGCCAAATGAAACCACCATGTGTACAATAAGAAAATCAATGAACATATCAATGTCTAGTCAGAAAAAGAAAAAAAAACCTGATGTCTTTATGACTAAACATAGTCACAGAGGGCATCCTATTGTTATAAGATAGAAACCCCAAAGAACATATCCCCGAAACCACCACAAAAATAGAGAAATATGCCAACCGATACACACCTGCCCTGCTGCAACAGACAGAGTAAGACAAACCCCAGAGTGACATCAACAGGGTACCAACTTACAATATAAAAACAGTGCTGTGATATGTGTATTAAAAGTAGATAAAAACAATATTTGGCACAATAAGAACTAACAAAGACCAATGTTACTGTGAGGGACCCAATGACATCAGGTCTAGTGGAAGAGGACCACTAGAGTTGGAAACAGTTAATATAATAATTGGTCAATCTTGAGGGGAGTGTTATCTGGAGCCTATTTAAAGGCTGTTTTTACACATATATATATATATATATATATATATATATATACAGGGAGTGCAGAATTATTAGGCAAATTAGTATTTTGACCACATCATCCTCTTTATGCATGTTGTCTTACTCCAAGCTGTATAGGCTTGAAAGCCTACTACCAATTAAGCATATTAGGTGATGTGCATCTCTGTAATGAGAAGGGGTGTGGTCTAATGACATCAACACCCTATATCAGGTGTGCATAATTATTAGGCAACTTCCTTTCCTTTGGCAAAATGGGTCAAAAGAAGGACTTGACAGGCTCAGAAAAGTCAAAAATAGTGAGATATCTTGCAGAGGGATGCAGCACTCTTAAAATTGCAAAGCTTCTGAAGCGTGATCATCAAACAATCAAGCGTTTCATTCAAAATAGTCAACAGGGTCGCAAGAAGCATGTGGAAAAACCAAGGCGCAAAATAACTGCCCATGAACTGAGAAAAGTCAAGCGTGCAGCTGCCAAGATGCCACTTGCCACCAGTTTGGCCATATTTCAGAGCTGCAACATCACTGGAGTGCCCAAAAGCACAAGGTGTGCAATACTCAGAGACATGGCCAAGGTAAGAAAGGCTGAAAGATGACCACCACTGAACAAGACACACAAGCTGAAACGTCAAGACTGGGCCAAGAAATATCTCAAGACTGATTTTTCTAAGGTTTTATGGACTGATGAAATGAGAGTGAGTCTTGATGGGCCAGATGGATGGGCCCGTGGCTGGATTGGTAAAGGGCAGAGAGCTCCAGTCCGACTCAGACGCCAGCAATGTGGAGGTTGAGTACTGGTTTGGGCTGGTATCATCAAAGATGAGCTTGTGGGGCCTTTTCGGGTTGAGGATGGAGTCAAGCTCAACTCCCAGTCCTACTGCCAGTTTCTGGAAGACACCTTCTTCAAGCAGTGGTACAGGAAGAAGTCTGCATCCTTCAAGAAAAACATGATTTTCATGCAGGACAATGCTCCATCACACGCGTCCAAGTACTCCACAGCGTGGCTGGCAAGAAAGGGTATAAAAGAAGAAAATCTAATGACATGGCCTCCTTGTTCACCTGATCTGAACCCCATTGAGAACCTGTGGTTCATCATCAAATGTGAGATTTACAAGGAGGGAAAACAGTACACCTCTCTGAACAGTGTCTGTGAGGCTGTGGTTGCTGCTGCACGCAATGTTGATGGTGAACAGATCAAAACACTGACAGAATCCATGGATGGCAGGCTTTTGAGTGTCCTTGCAAAGAAAGGTGGCTATATTGGTCACTGATTTGTTTTTGTTTTGTTTTTGAATGTCAGAAATGTATATTTGTGAATGTTGAGATGTTATATTGGTTTCACTGGTAAAAATAAATAATTGAAATGGGTATATATTTGTTTTTTGTTAAGTTGCCTAATAATTATGCACAGTAATAGTCACCTGCACACACCGATATCCCCCTAAAATAGCTATAACTAAAAACAAACTAAAAACTACTTCCAAAACTATTCAGCTTTGATATTAATTAGTTTTTTGGGTTCATTGAGAACATGGTTGTTGTTCAATAATAAAATTAATCCTCAAAAATACAACTTGCCTAATAATTCTGCACTCCCTATATATATATATATATATATTTATTTTATAGGGCTGCAACTAACGATTATTTTCATAATCGGCCGATTATTTTTTCGATTAATCGACTTATCAGATAAAAAGAGAATCAATAATAGTTTTCTATGTTTTAAATAAAATCCACATAATGAGTGTTACAAATATAAACTTCAGACTAAAACTTTACATTAACACAACTGTTTCTTCAATTTTTAAGCAGCAGAGCACAGTTTTATAATTAAACAAAACAAAACCACAAACTGTTTGAAAAGAGGTAGAACTAGAAAGAGTTAGACTATCACTGTTAATAACATTCTGTTATTCACTCTTTCAGAAACTTTGCATTGAAATGTAAAAATCTCAACATGTCCACATGTTTCTGGCTAAGGCTGGTTCTCTGTTTGTTTGAAGCTATATTTCTTGCAGCAGAGAACAGGCTGTTGAGATATATAAGTAGGGCTTTGCCAATTTCACCAAAGTGGGATATTTATCTTTGTTAGCTCTTCACCAATGCTAAGTGTTTTCTACCTGGGCAAGGGGCCTCTTAATAAAGTAACCCTTGACTTCATTCTAACATAATATCTTGAATATCTATATGAAATGGTAAATAACCAGCTATAAGGTTAGGGGAAATATCTAGTCCGCTCTAAAAATAACGAATATATATATACTTATAAAGGTTGAATCTGGTACATATTATCACAATTTATTAAAAATATAAAAAAAACAATAAAAAAACAAAATCAAAAGCGCTATGGACTGTATATCAATAACAGGACAAAGCCTTACACATTTATTTATACAGTACATATAATCGGCAATAGCAAGCAATACGCTAATAATTGTGCAAACAGATAATAGTGCACATCAATTTAAATAAGCCAGGGGTAGTTGTAAATGTATACTGTCTGAAAAGTAGACGTCTGTAGACGTCCTTTAGGCTAAGGACATAACCATAAAACACAATACCATGTGCAGGAGTTCATTGGAGTGAAGCAGCTGGTGTTGCGCACAGACCAACTAATTGCAAACCTACTAATTGATTAATCAATTATGAGATTCGTTGACAATTATTTTCATAATCGATTTTCAGGATAGTATAAGTTTACAACTACCCCTGGCTTATGTGCAACCCAGATATAAAAGTCATCATTTGGATTGTTTATATTAAATCTGGTGATTTGGAACTATGCTTTTCATGATATAGTGACAAGCTTGTTGTTTACACCTTGCCCCTAGATTGATGGGATTTATTTAAATTGCTGTGCACTATTATCTGTTTGCACAATTATTAGCGTATTGCTTGCTATTGCTGATTATATGTACTGTATAAATAAATGTGTAAGGCTTTGTCCTGTTATTGATATACAGTCCATAGCGCTTTTGATTTTGTTTTTTATTGTTTTTTTATATTTTAAATAAATTGTGATAATATGTACCAGATTCAACCTTTATAAGTATATATTCGTTATTTTTAGAGCGGACTAGATATTCCCCCTAACCTTATAGCTGGTTATTTACCATTGCATATAGATATTCAAGATATTTTTATGTTAGAATGAAGTCAAGGTTTACTTTATTGAGAGGTCCCTTGCCAAGGTAGAAAACACTTAGCATTGGTGAAGAGCTAACAAAGATAAATATCCCACTTTGGTGAAATTGGCAAAACCCTACTTATACACCTCAACAGCCTTTTCTCTGCTGCAGGAAATATAGCTACAAACAGAGAACCAGCCTTAGCCAGGAACATGTGGACATGTTGAGATTTTTGCATTTCAATGCAAAGTTTCTGAAAGAGTGAATAACAGAATGTTATTAACAGTGATAGTCTAACTCTTTCTAGTTCTACCTTTTTTCAAACAGTTTGTGGTTTTGTTTTGTGTAATTATAAAACTGTGCTCTGCTGCTTAAAAATTGAAGAAACAGTTGTGTTAATGTAAAGTTTTAGTCTGAAGTTTATATTTAAAACACTCATTATGTGGATTTTATTTAAAACATAGAAAACTTTTATTGACTCTCTTTTTATCCGATTAGTCGATTAATCGAAAAAATAATCGGCCGATTAATAGAGTATGAAAATAATCGTTAGTTGCAGCCCTAATATATATATATATATATATATATATATATATATATATATATATATATATATATATATATATATATATATATATATATATATATATAAAGAAAAACCACTCACAGCACCAATTGTTAGTAGAGCAAAAATCAACCCCAATCTGCAATTCTTAATAATATAGCAGACTGATACATTTTCATTGGTGCGATAAACTGAACTTTTTGTGTTTCCCCTGGTGTCTCATTTCTGTACTGGAGAATTCTGATTTTATCATAATAATCAGTGCTGGCTATATAGTCTTTGTGGTTCAGTTGAACCATATCTCTCTTTTTCATATATATATATATAAATAATTCACTAGTGTGTGTTTAACTTTCCATATAAAAAGGAACACCCAGTACAAAAGGTATTAAAAAATAATAAATTAACTGCCATAATAAAAATTATAGTCATTCATACCAGTGGTAAAGAAGCATGCTCTTAAAATTACTCAGTTTATGTTGTCATTCTTAGAGCTTATAGCTGTACATGGGCAAAATTCCTTAGAAGGGTACATTAAAGGAAATATGCCTATTGTATTACGTTGTAAAGTGTTTTAGGAAATCTAAGCAATTTTTTTTTTTTAAAACGTTCAAACATTCTGGAGAAATGCACATAAAATATCTGAAAGAGGGAAATGTAAGTGTATTACAGTTAGTTCTAAAAAACAACATCTTTTCTTTTATGCTTGTGTGGTGTACTGCTGTCCACCAATAAAACAGTGGGATTCCTGCGTATCAACCAAAAAGGCCTCAAGCACCAGTTGTACACATATATGCAATTTCAGTTGGCTTCAAAATGAAAATAAAAAGTTTCAACCTTTTTTCATAGAAACAAACATTTTTTAAACACATATAAACAGTTCTCCTCCATATGCAGGATAGGAATTCAGTTTTTTTTTTGTTTGTTTTTTTAAATATTGATGGGCTGTCTTATGCGGATACATACATGACACATAAAAATGCAAATATAAAAATAAGAGCGAACAGGGTTTCAATATTTGGATAAAAATAATGTCACTTGATTTCCCATACAATACTGGCCAGAGCTGTCTGCAACATGGGGAACAGATTAGAGATCAAGTGGCCGGATGTGTGTGAGGATACATGTAGCCCTACTCTGCAATGTAGAACTGCTAGAATTTGAACAAATTTGTCGATCCCTGGCATAGGTAACCAGCTGCATTTTAAACAGAAGTCACACTCACACCAGTTACACTATAAAACAATTAATAACTCTCATATATACCCATCAATACCTTTAACGAGCTGAACTCAAATGGCATTTCAGCAAACATGTTGTCAAAGCCTCCAAAATATTTCAGAAGAGGCCCTTGATCATGGAAATATAGGCCCAGATTACGAGTTTTGCGTTAGAGGCTATGCGGTGCTAACAAGCAGTTTTCCCTCACCGCTCACTTACCTACAGCGCTGGTATTACGAGTTTTCAGAAACCCGTCGTTAAAAGAAAGAAGTGAGCGTTGAGCAAAATTTTGCTCATTACCGCACTCCAATACCAGCGCTTCTTAAGTCAGCAGTGAGCTGGTCGTATGCGCTCGTGCACGATTTCCCCATAGGAATCAACAGGGAAAGCCAGCTGAAAAAAAGTCTAACACCTGCCAAAAAGCAGCGTTAAGCTCTTTAACGCAGCCCATTTGATTCCTATGGGGAAATAACATTTATGTCTACACCTAACACCCTAACATGAACCCAGAGTCTAAACACCCCTAATCTTACACTTATTACCCCTAATCTGCTACCCCCGACACCTGCATTATAATTATTAACCCCTAATCTGCCGCTCTGGACACCGTCGCCACCTACATTATATATATTAACCCCTAATCTGCTGCCCCCAACATCGCCGACACCTACATACTATTTATTAACCCCTAATCTGCTGCCCCCAATGTCGCCGCAACCTACCTACATTTATTAACCCCTAATCTGCCACCCCCAACGTTGCCACCACTATATTAAAGTTATTAACCCCTAAATCTAAGTCTAACCCTAACACCCTCTAACTTAAATATAATTACAATAAATCTAAATAAATATTCCTTTCATTAACTAAATTATTCCTATTTAAAACTAAATACAGGTGGCCCTCGGTTTACAACGGTTCAATTTACACCGTTTCAGAATAACAACCTTTTTTCCAGCCATGTGACTGCTATTGAAAAGCATTGAGAAGCAGTGCATTTATTAAAATAGCCAGTAGGTGGAGCTGTCCGCTTGTGTTGCAGCAAAGCCAAGCAAGCTGAAATTAATCCATTTAACCAGACCTGAGCTATCAAGCAGATTTCAAAGGAACAAGATCTTCCTGTCTATAAATCAGTCCAGATTGGAATGCATAGAAAGAACTGTTTGCAGAAAAAAGTTAAGTCTGTGTTGTGTGATTATTTTATTAGGTTTATAATGCTGTTTAGCAAATGTTTTTGTTCATTTAACTTAGTTTAATTATATATTCTGTGTTGTGTGATTATTTTATTAGGTTTATAATGCTGTTTAGCATTTAAAGTCTTCATTTCAAAGCTTTAAAAATAATGTATTAGGTGTTACTTATGACAATTTTGAGAGGGTCCTGGAACCTATCTCCCTCACTTCCCATTGACTTACATTATAAACTGGCTTTCAATTTACAACGGTTTCGATTTACAACCATTCCTTCGGGAACCTAACCCCGGCGTAAACTGTACTTACCTATAAAATAAACCCTAAGATAGCTACAATAAAACTAATAGTTACATTGTAGCTGGTTTAGGATCTATTTTTATTTTACAGGCAAGTTTGTATTTATTTTAACTAGGTAGAATAGTTATTAAATAGTTATTAACTATTTAAAAACTACCTAAAATAAATACAAAAGTACCTGTAAAATAAAACATAACCTAAGCTACACTAACACCTAACACTAATAAATGTAGGTAGGTTGCAGCGATATTGGGGCGGCAGATTAGGGGTTAATAAATAGTATGTAGGTGTCAGCGATGTTGGGGGCAGCAGATTAGGGGTTAATACATATAATGTAGGTGGCGGCAGTGTCCGGAGCGGCAGATTAGGGGTTACATTTTTTATTATAGTGTTTGCGATGTGGGAGGTCCTTGGTTTAGGGGTTAATAGTTAGTTTATGGGTGTTAGTGTACTTTTTAGCACTTTAGTTATGAGTTTTAAGTTACAGCGCTGTACCATAAAACTCATAACTACTGACTTTTAAATGAGTTAGGACTCTTGACGGGGTAGGGTGTACCGCTCACTTTTTGGCCTCCCAGGACAGACTCGTAATATCAGCGCTATGGAAGTCCCATAGAAAAAACTTTACAAAGTTTACGTCGTTTTGCAGTAAGGCCAAAGAAGTGTGCGGTGCCCCTAATCCTTCAAGACACTTAATACCAGCGGGCGTAAAAAAGCAGCGTTAGGACCTCTTAACACTGCTTTTTTACCTTAACGCACAACTCGTAATCTAGCCAATAGTTTCCACAGCTAAGCTGAAAAAAAAAAAAGTATGTAGAGTTTTACACTATTGAAAATTTTAGTTCAATGTTAAATTAAACACATCTCATATTTGCAAAGCATGTGAGAAATTCTCAAAAAAAGAATGGACCAAAAGTAGATACACTTTCTAAATCTGATTCTTGGACATAAACAAAGGTGAATTAATGCTATATATATATATATATATATATATATATATATATATATATATATATATATATATATATATATATATAGTCAAGAGAAAAGAAAAAAACGCATGTCAAGACCTCTTTATGAGACAAATAATGATAAAGAAAATGAATCTACAATCTGAAAGAATAAATGTTTAGCTGTAAACCACTGCCTAGTAAACTCTCAGCTGCTACGGACCTTTGAACATGGAGCGGCTGACCAACCTCCCCGTGCTGTTGCGTTGGTGTTTGGTTGACATGCGTTTCATCTGTCGGGGAGTGCTGGGAGGAGAGGTGCTATAGAATGTTTCTGCATTCGCTTCATCAGAAAACTCATCTGCTTCACGCTCCAGATTGTCTCCAACAGCATTTTCCGTCTTGCGCATGTGCCTGCAGGGGAAGGAACAAGCACCACAATATAGTAAAATGTAGACACAAGACATACAGCAAACGAAAACATTTTACTCCAAGAGTTTCAAAACCCTCTCCTAAGATGTCAAGAAAAATACCTGCCTGCTTTAGGGATAATGTGCTAAAGGAGATTTCAAAATTGTGGCATGTGAATACCAGTTAGAATAAAGTTGGGAACTAGCATCTAGAATTACAAGTTTCTATAATAATGTATAACAACAAAATTACTTTTCTAAAAATGTTCTTTTCAGGCCTCTATGAAGAGTGAACATTTTACTTAGTGTATTTTATTTTTATTAAACAGTTGTTTTGTTACATAGAAATCTGTCAATCATCTACCTACCTCTTCCATTTGTATTTAAATGATTTCTGGACTACACCGGCTGAGTCTTGAAGTTCATAGTAGTAAGGAATAAACATACTGTAAGTGCTGAAACCTTTCACATGCAGACCAAGCCAAAAAATTATACATTAGACGGGATGCTGTGAACTAACATTCTGTCAACACTTTCAGCCGTAACATGTACGTTTTTATAACTATAGTTATTTACTCTTTTTAAAATTTATAAAAAAAAATTTTAAAAAATCACATTACTTAAAAAGAACTTAACAGTTGTATATAAAATTTCCCAGCATCACATTAAAGATACCAGTAAAAGCATTTTCACGTAACATAACTCAAAGCTAGACAGGCATATAAATGCTGATGCAGACCACCTACAGCTGTATCAGTAGTGGGTTATATTTTTGTTAAAATGTAACAATAGCAAAAATGTATTTGGTATTTGAAACATGCTACAATTTTTCTCACATTTATCAGTATATAAATGGTGTATATGAAATCAAGTTACATAACTAACTTAAAATTAAAGCGATAGAATGATATTTGATTTGCCCTCTTTTCCTGTAATTTAACACTGAAAGTTGTAGATTTTCTAATTTTAAGAATTGGAATTGCACAATGCAGATTTAATAAACCTAACCCTGCCACTTATATTTCTCCCTAATGGGCCTAAGCAGAGGTGATATCATAAAGAACAGCAAAATTATGCTAACAAAATGACACTGGCTAGCCTTGTCTATTAAAATAACAAGACCAGATTGGCTTCTCCAAATAAGGCAAGTGGTGGCGAGAGTTTGGCTATTGAAAAACGAAGGCAGAAAAAAAAAGAAATACATTTTTTTTTTCAAAAAACTTTCACACCCAGCATGTATGTTAATCTACTGCAAGACAATAGAAAAGGGTACCTATACTACCAAACGCATTGTTGTTTGCTTAAAAGTGCATTACAAATAAAATGTTAGAATCAAGAATAAAGAAAAAACTAAATATCAATATACCAAACATACAATTAAAATGTCAAAAGTCAGAGAGTTTAAAGTAAAGTAATTAGTCTGGTGATCCGCTAACACTGTGTAACAAAAATATAGCAAAATTTATAGTGCAAAGTGAACTGAAGTAAAGGGTCCAAGACAAACCTCAAAGAAAAGGGAAAAAATGCAATAGTGAAGTTCTGTTAAGTGGATGAAGCAGACTTGGCAAATAGGACCTTACTCGCATATAAGAGAGCTAATCACTGAGCTCTCAGGCTTTAAGCGTTATCAATTAATCCCATCTAGGAACAATCGGCATCCAAACAATTCAAGGTAAGTATTTCAATAAAACACATTTAAAAACAGACTGAACACTGAGGATATTCAGGACAAGAAGACACAATAAGACAGTTCTACGAACAAGAAAGCGCTGACTGCCACTCAGTGTTAACTCACGATCTTGGAACTGGTGTCAGGTAAAGTGTAACAGCAATGTCCCCGTCTCCTATTAAAGTGTCTTTAGAATCCTCCAACGTACGTTTCACCAAAAATTTGTTGGCTTTTTAAATGAGATTTGAGTGTTCCGTCTTTTTTTTTTTTTAAAGGTGTTTTATTCAAATAGTTACCTTGAATTTTTGGGCTGCTGGTTGTTCTTAGATGGGATTGATTGATAACGCTTACAACCTGAGAGCTCAGTGATTAGCTGTTATACACGTGTAAGGTCCAATTTGCCAAGTCTGCTTCATCCAGTTAACAAAACTTCACTATTGCATTTTTTCCCTTTTCTTTGAGGTTTACCTTGGACCCTTCCCTTCAGTTCACTTTGGACTATATCCTTTGCTATATTTATGTTAAACAGTGTTAGTGGATCACCGTTATTATTTTTGTTGGGAACACACATTGAGAAAGGGTTCATGATTAATTTTTTTTGTAAAGTAATTAGTCTGTCTAGCATTATAGAATGAGGAGCCAACTGAGATTAAGAGGAGGCTACATAGCTATAGCTATATATATATATATATATATATATATATATATATATATATATATATATATATATATATATATATATATATATATATATATATATTTATTTATTTTTTACTTTTAATGTGCAGGAAACAAACATCAGAAATATATTTTTACAAACTTGTATGGTAAATGCTACAAATTTCCATATATTTATAAGCAGACCAAAGTAACGAAATGTATTAGAAGCACACATGAAGGCCAGGAATGGCCAGCTGGAGAAGACCATTGTTTGTGTATTTAAAGGGGAGAGGTATGGCTATCACTAAATAGGGATGTGGGGTTGAGAGCAGATTAAAAAAAGCAGCAATGTGGCCCCCAGGACTTCAATTGGACAACTTAGCAGAGAATTGAGGCTGGTATATGTATAACTAACATATTAAATATTTTTACCAAGCAGACACTAAAGAAAAATGACCACTCCTAGTATTGCTATTGTTGACAGTGTGAGGGTTAAAATGATTGAAAAATAATGACTGACCATTTAAGACACAATAAAAGTGAACTGTCATGCAGTTGCATCATCATCTCTGTAATGTCTGTAATGTCTGGCATCATTAATTACTCATTAGCTAGTGAAAACACGTACAGCATTTTTCAAATACCTAAATGCATGGGCACAAATACCATCTATTAAATGGTACTAGCTGTGCCACACAAAAGTTATTAAAAATAATTACTTTCTACAGCTACTAATTATTCTTCTCAAACTATACACTATGGCAACTTATGGCTTCAAATAAAAACTTAAAATGATGCTTACCTGATCATTTTCTTTTCTCCAGATGGAAAGAGTCCACAGCTGCATTTATTACTTTTAGGAAATAAGATCCTGGCCTCCAGGAGGAGGCAAAGACACCCAGCCAAAGGCTTAAATACTCCTCCCAATTCCCTCATCCCCCAGTCATTCTGTCGAGGAACAGTATAAGAAATACCAGGGTGAAAAGGTGCCAGAAGAATAAAAAATAAGAGATGCCCCACAGAAAAAATACGGGTGGGGAGCTTTGGACTCTTTCCATCTGAAAAGAAAATTATCAGGTAAGCATAATTTAAGTTTAAGTTTTTCTTCATAAATGGAAAGAGTCCACAGCTGCATTCATTAGTTTTGGGAAAACAATACCCAAGCTATAGAGGACACTGAATGCAAAAACGGGAGGGTACAATAGGCGGCCCATTCTGAGGGCACCAGGCCTCAAAAACCACAACCCAACCAAACCCTGCTTCATCGGAGCCGGGCAAACAAACTAGAAGGAAAAGGCCCCAAAGACACTGACCCGCATATAGTCCGAAAGCCTAACCAGAGACCTTAAGCAGACTCACTAAGCCAACACTCCTCCAGGGGAACCTTTGCCCAGCAGTCGGTCCCCCCACACAACCCTTATTAGTACAGTACCAAAATCTTCAAAAGGGAAAGAACAAGGGTAAGCCAAAGGGATACCCAAAGCTACAGCAAAATCCATAAAGGAAAGACCCCCTTCAAAGGAAGGGCAAATCCACAGAGACCCAAATGGATCCCGAGAACAAGGGTAGGCGACGCCCAACCCACAAGGAGCAATCGGGCATCATCAAGGAGAAGAAACATCTCCCAAACAGCGTGCAACAGCACCGAAAAAGACAGCTGAAGACAAAGTCCTCAAAACGTCAAAACTCAGAGACTGAGCAAACAGCAATAACAAGTAGCAAACTCAGAAATAAACATCCGAGTCTAGAAACACGCTGCCATCCGTGTGAAGACACTGAGAAAACACTATCCGTAAGGAAGAAGTTGACGCACAAAATAGCAGACTGCTCCAAGACTTGCCCAACCTCCAAGACAGAGGACACTCTCCAGGCAATCCAGGCCACCAAGCCTACTCAAAGTTCTCAAAGGGGGAGAGGCACAGAACCTCCAAAAAGATGGTCCACTATCACCCCCAAGACCTGAGGAAAACAACAGATCTCAGATCCTAAGCCTAGCCAGACCAGCCCAAGCTACGGCAGATCTGAAAGCAAAGGAACCGAAAGGAACCCCAAGACCGGCCCTCAAAAGGGTGGAAGAATGGACACAGTCATTTTAACCTAAAGACAAACGAGCAGGCGTTAGACCTAAGAAGATCTAGCAAGGTCACCCGACTAAGTCTCAATGCGGAGCCAGCAGCTCCCCAGATGGACAGGAACAACTCAAAGAGCAAACCAATCCCCGAACCAGATAAGCATCTGTTCCAACCTCCTGAACACAGGAGAGGCCCCTAAAAAGGGAACCACTCCTTCATAAGGAGAACAACGAGCCCCCTAAAGAGGAGAGCATTGATAAACCCCTGCCCATAAGACAGGAAGTCATAGGAAGAACCGAGAGGCCATGTCACTGACAAACACGGAAGAACCCCTTAAAACACCATCATGCTAGCACACATACCAGACGCAAAGAGACAGCTGAGCATCTGCAAACCCTCCGTTTGCTAGGCAGGAGAGCCCACCATCAGGTCACATCAGTTGGCTGTCCCAAGGGAACCATATCGTTCGCACAAGACAAGCCCCAAGGAGCCCACGGCTCTCAGTAAATCTGGCCAAGTTGTAAAACAGAACAGCCAGAACAAGGGCTAGGCCTAAATACCCCGAAAACTGGAACCCCCGGCCAGTCCTAGGATCATAAGGTTTTGTAACATCCCACAGTGGGATCCACAAAGAGAAAATGCTGAGTAAAGCCTCGACAACCGGAAAATCAGGACAAGAAGCCTGGGCTCCACAAATGTTTTTTAAATTTTCCAGGAACATAAATCCCTCGCCTGATATAAAAAAACAGACCTCCAGGGAAAAAATCCAGAATAACCCAGATAACAAGAGCAAGAAGCCCTTGCAGGTCCCGACCCAAAAGGAAGAGACCACCCCTTGCAGGAGCCCAACACTCCAAAGAGCCCGGGCCATAAGGACACTAGAACTAACAGACGTCCAAGCAACATTAACATGACTCTGCATGAAAGAGTGGCTAATCCCCCTAAGGGACACAGGACGCTGCTCATTTTATTTTATAATAAAAGGAGGATGACAATACCTGACCCATATGAGTGAAAAACCCCTAGGACCTCTTCTATCCCAAGAAAGAGATGCAGAGCATTTCCAACACTGGGAAAGTACCCCTAACCGGAGCCCAAAACGGACCTCACTGTTTAATGTCCCGAAAAAAAAACAACCAACTCTCGAAGGGATACCAAGTCCCCCAAAGGCAACCCTTCCACAAGGAGAAACGGGCATTCCAAGAGGTCTCAATAAAGAAGAGAACCACTAAAGGAACAAGTCCAAAAAGGACAATTTCCTAAATCAACACCGCCACGACCAGCGGAAAGAGGCGCTAAACCCTCTAATTTTCCCACCACGTGGGAAGGAAAACTCTAGATTCCGAGGTATCTGAAACGACAGAGTGACGCAGCAAAATTCACTAACCCAGTCACCAGAGAGAAGGCTATTTAGGACTGAAACAATCCAGATAGCCATACAGACCCACAAATCCTCTTGAGAATGCTTAGCTGAAACTTGTAAAACAAATAACAAGAACATAAATAATGTTAAGAGCACTCGGCATCCCAACCTGACCAGCAAGGTATAATAGGCGTGTCTAAATAAGCCGCAAGACAGAAGATCTAAACCCAAGCAGGACCAGCCTGCAACCAGGGTCATAACTGCCAAGCTGGCTAAATCCACCCTCAGAGAGGGAGGAAGAAAAACAGACAAACATGGGACTAACGTGTCCCGAACAACTTCCGTAGAAGCAAACAGTGAGTATCGATCCGCAGGAAACATAGTATGAAAAAGAAATAAAATTCATCCTAACCGCATAAAATAACAGGCAACCTGAGGGTTAACGCCCTAGAAGAAAAGAAACATCCGCAGGACAAGCCTAACGGAAACCCTGTTCTTCCAACAAAACTGGGAAGCATCTCGAGACTTAAAGCAGATTACTTCATTCCCCCATGTCTATCGAGGTGAGCCATTCGAAGGATGAGACTGATGAATCCCATAACCGAGAAGGATAGGATCCCCAAACCGCTCAAAAACATGTCTGAGTAAAACACGAAGGCGAGCCAGCCTGTAACAAAAGGCACAACACTCTGGAACAGTTACACCCGCAGGGAACTGCACATGCCCTCTAGTGGCCGAGAGACCTGGGACAGTCAGGCACGAGCATAATCGCAAATAAACATCTGGACTTTGTAGACGAGCAAGCGCCAAAAGTATGTAAAAAGAGGAAAACACATAACCTGGGTTACCCGCATGTGTAGTTATAGTAGGGAGCGGAAGGGAACTCACCTCCCAGAGGACAGGGCCCCCCGAGGCGGATGGCTCAGCAGTCCCTTGAATCCCTGAGCCTGAGGAACAAGGCGCTCTAGGACAGCCTAAAGAACATAACTGACTGACGTGAGTCAATGGGGCCAATTCGCATTCGTCACAGGATAAAGAATCTGAACAATCTCAACATCAGCATCCTCCATAACTGGATAAAGGATACCAAAAAATGGACTATATAAAAAAAATTAAATGGCACCTGACACCCACAATGACTGGGGAACTCACCACCTCCTATGATCCAGACACCAGCGGACTACAATTCTCCATCGCCACACAGAAATGCGGAAATGGGAGACCACAACGTAGACACGCCCGGTCACAAGGTGAACCCTACAGTCCAAAAAAAGTGCGCCCAACCGTAAGGTTGCGTTACTTCGAAAGGCCATTATGTTCCAAAAAGCCACGAGCCCAGTTAACACTATACATAAGCAGACTGAATCACATAACAAACATGATTTTAAAAAACCCTGTTCAATAGTCCCCCTCAGGAGATATTAACCCTTGATTCCAAGATACTAAAGGAGTCCCAGTGAGACCCTGTTCGCAGGAACAAAATTAGTTACAGTACAATCATGAAGAAGTAAAATTAAATGATCTTACCGGAATCTACGCCATGGAACAGGAAGACGGCCCTTCAAGTGTGACGGATAGTAGCCTCGCCTCCGCTATGGACTTTAGAGAAGGAATCAGGCAGGGAAGCGAAGTTCGACAACGCCAATTGCTTGTGGAGTTGTTAAAATGAGTCGGGATGATTTCGCAGAAAGACTCTTCCTGCATCTCCGGATTGTAACCTCCATCCAAGCCCTCACTGAGAGACTGACAGGATTACTTAAAACTCCAGTCCCATGTTGAAGAGCACTACCCTCCATAAGAGATGAAAACAAACTTCTGACACTTCTCTGTCAACCTCCTGGGACGAAAGGCAAAGAATGACTGGGGTTTGAAGGAAGTGGGAGGAGTATTTAAGCATTTGGCTGGGGTGTCTTTGTCTACTCCTGGTGGCCAGGTTCTTTTTTCCCCAAAAGTAAAGAATGCAGCTGCGGACTCTTTCCATTTATGAAGAAAAGCTTATTTTATTTTTTTAAAAATACATTTTATAGAGTACTGTGCATGTCCCTCACTATATGTTGTTGTTAATTATAATAATAATAAACAAACAAATATTTTACACATTTGTAAAGAATGAAAAGCAATTGCAACCTCAGAAAAAAAAATCTTGCTTTTTTATAGTATTATGTTCCTAATTACATGAAGATATATGAAGTATTTTTAGAGGGGAAAAAAAGGAAGAAAAGCGTTTCAAGTTCACTTATAAAGTACCATTATCACCAAAATTATCAAAGTATTTATTAATAAAGAGTGGTTTCCCAATTACTTTCCTCCCTCTAGCAAGATTGAGAGTAGATTAGGGCAGTGGCTATCAGGCCTAACCAAATTTGTATCTAATGTCCTAAAATGATTAACTGAACTTAAAAACAGAGGCAGAGAGACAGACAGATTTGATAGATTAGAGAGATAGTGACAGACAGACACAGGGATGGACAAATAGCTCCATTTGGGGCTTCTAGTTCTCTAAATCATAACTAGAGGAAACATACTCTTTTTTTTTGGGGGGGGGGGGGACCTGTGGGAATTTCCAACCCTGAGTTTATCAAATATATATACAATTTAGGAGCCAGCTATAATACTGAAGAGCCAGATGCATATTGTTGAACCTTTAAACTTTTTATAGGCAGCCAGAAAGTTAATCTTTAACAAGTTTTTACAAAGAATATGCAAGTCAAAAACAGCAAAGCAATGCCATGAAACCAATGCCAAAGGACAGACCCCTATTGTTGGCACCATCTGTCAAAGTTTCTGGAAAGGGTGGATCTCTGATTTTCCTGCTCCACCCAGCAACAGAGAGTCAGGTCAGGAATGACAATATTGTTTACTGTAGTAATGAAAACTGCACTATGGTTCCCTAAGCCTCAATTCTCTGCTTGACCTTAAATGAACTTTTTTGATCACCGGTTCCCCACAGAGCAAAATGTAACAGAAGATGCTTTAGAAAACAGTGTTGAGGAAGCTACAGAACAGCTGCTGCTCCAGACGATCAAGTCACCTAACCTAGTCTCAACCTAGCATAGGAGTCAACAATAATTGTGCAAAAATAGTTTGCATTTTTTAACCTTCAACTAGAAAAAAAATGCGTGATATACACGTGAGTGCTTAAAAATTGGTTCTATGGGAAAAGCATATATGAAAACAAGAACTATGTATTTGTAATAGTCTTATTTCTAGTGGTCTGTTATACTGGTTTAGTGTAATCCAGAGCTTGACAAATTTGGGAGCCAGGGAATCGCAGATGCTAGGAAGTAACCTTTGATTCATTTCTAGAGAACTTCTCATATCTATAATTATAAGCACTTGGCCGGCTCTTAAAAAAAATGTGAGAGTCTAACAGCTAGATTCAAAAAGATTTGTCATGTAAGTGCAAGTGGATTTTCCCATTATTTACCTCCATACAGGTAAAGCCATGCAAGCATGTTTATGCTTCTTCAAAAAGAAACTGCAACAGAAAATGTGTATTGTACATTTATGGAAAGCTCAGCGCTACACAAAGTAAAAACATGCATATTTACATGAAAAACATACAAATGCCTACACATTTGTGTTGTAAACTCAATAAAACGTTATTTGTTGTTTATTGTTTAAAGGGACACTAAAGTCAAATTTAAACGTTCATGAATCACCTCCCACTGCAACTTTCAACAACTTTCAAACTGACTTATTATCAAATTTGCTTCATTCTCTTTGTATCCTTTGTTAAAGATTAAACCCACGTTGGCTCGTAGGAGTTTAGGAGTGTGCACGTATCTTTAGCAGCCAATGGCAACAGTGTTTGCTACTGTGCATAACTCCTAGATGGCTAAAGACACATGCATACTCCTAAAGACACGTGTGTGAGGGTGCATGCTCATGTGTACATGCACGTGTGTCCAAGTACAGTGTGTACGCTAATATTTGGAAGTAGAGCTTTAACGCACCGTTGTTAAGAATGTTTCAGTTTGTTTAGCAGTTTTTTTGCTAAAAAGTATGTCGGGATATATATTTTATTTGGTTAAAATTTACTGGCCCAGAGGAAAAAAGTTACTATGTACAATGTCTTACCCTTCCAAGTAATAAATCCAAGCCCTGTATAAGATAGATAGATAGACAGATAGATAGATAGATAGATAGATAGATAGATAGATAGATAGATAGATAGATAGATAGATAGATAGATAGATAATTGAAAATGTGAATGATAGATACATAGATAGATACATAGATAGATACAAATGTATGGCTCCTAAAATGTTAGAATTTTAAAGGGAAACTAAATCAAAATTAAACTTTCTTGATTTAGATGGAACATGCCATTTTAAGAGACTTTCCAATTTACTTCCATTATCAAATTTTGCAGTTATATGCACACTTTCTGAGGAACCAGCTACTACTGAGCATGTATATGAATACTAGTATGTGATTGGCTGGTGGCTGTCACATGACAAAGGGGACTGGAAAATATGGGGGGAAATAAATTGGACAACAACAAAAAAAATCTACAGCTTATTTGAAATTTATAGTGTTATGGCATTGTGTTTTTTATGCACTTGTTAAATGGACTGTTTACCCCAAAACTCTCTCTTCTTCAATTTGTTCCCAATTATCCATTTTACCTGCTGGAGTGTATTAAATTGTTTATAAATAGATCCTTAGCCTTTATATTGGCATTTGAAATAGCTGATTTAGCCTGTAGTGCCCCTACCTATACTGAAAGTATTAATACCTAAGTATAGGCTATTGACAAACACAGTCATGAGTAGAAATTACACTCACAGTGGGAGGTGGAAGAGATAAAGCTCTAAAATGTTTATTTTTAATTGTTATTTCTAAGTATTGTACAGAGACAGAGATAAAAAAGGGAAGCATTTGAGTGATATTGAGACCTGATCTGTCAGCAAGCCAAGCCTATTTTGATGGGATGTGGTATCAAAGAGCAAATCCAGCTATTTATTTTGCAAAAAGAAAAATATATGAGCTATTTCTCATACATTTTATATGCTGCAGCTTTTTTAACAAGTCATGGGGAACACATTCTGGGATAAAAATTTTTACAGTGAACTGTCCCTTTAATTATGCAATTGTACTGCATTTAATGGTCCTTTGTAAAACTCTAAATCTTATACATTGTAAGGCTATATCCAGAGAATAAACTTAATTTTGACAACTTTGTAAAGATACATTTTATGTCACACAAAAAATAAAAAAAAAAAAAAATATATATATATATATATATATATGTATAAAAAAACATGCATAATGTGTTATAAACAAACGGACCATAAATATAAAATTAAATGTAACCAAAGAGCGTAAAGTCAAGAATGTGAACCTTCCATTTTCAAATTTCTAAGGAAACAAAAACAATTACTCAAAGATAAAACCACTCGAACATAAAAAGAACTAAAAACATGGATTACTTAATAATGTATACAGTGAAATAATGTATTAATTGCTTTCTCCTTCTGGTATTTTTCTCTATTGACACAAAGCATTTGTTCATCTTTGAAATAAATATAAAGAGAGACTCATGCCGATATATCAAGTCATACCTATCTTAACATTTAATCTATAAAGTGTTTTATTGTTTTTCTTTGGCACTATTATATACTTACCTCTGTGCTGTCTGAGGATAAGACAAGTATTGTTGGTTAACCCCATTTCTTGCACAGATGTTAATAAATCCTTTGCTTCAAAGCCCAACTCCTTTGGTATCTCAGATACCTGCCTGAAATTTTAACCTGACCAAGATATGACTGATCCATGGATGTGTAATGCAATGATTACTGAAGAGTTTAATGCCGTCCTTTCTAATCCTCAGGTAACTCCCTTTCATCCTTGAGTCACTCTGGGGTCCGCCCAAACTGCTCAAAATCGTTCTCAACACCCCTGTGATTCACACTAGTTCAGACGGTATAAACAAATAAATCAGTACGTTTTATCGACATGCTGGATGAGATATGAAAGGCAAAAAAAAAAATATTTGGGACTTTTTTTTAATCACCACAGAGCTGTCTACAAAAAGAACAATATTATAATGAAGCATTAGATTTCAAAACAATTAAAACGCCTACAAAATCACTGGGATACAAAGATACATACCCAATTATTTGTCCACCTAAAAATGTTATTAAAATAAAGATTTTACAATGTTTTTTAAATCCTGCAGACACAAGCTACACAAGAGAGTAATTGCAGGCTGTGAATAAATCAATATACAAGAAACAAAGAAAACACAATCAATTAACAGGGGTGGAAGCCCATTAAATCATTTTTAATCATGCAAAAATATCTTGCATTAGTTAAAGGGACATTCTATTGCAAAACTGACATGCTGCAATTTGCTACACCAGCAATTTCTGTATTCCTGACCTTTGTTAACAATGTTTAATCCCACAAAGGGACTTGATATGCAAGTAAATACCCAATGCAAGCGCTTGAATCATTCAAGCAGAGACATGGACAATAAACCAATCAGGGGCAGCCATTGTACAACCTGCCAATCAACGTCCATTCAAGTGGAAATGTATCTGTATGTTTAATTCCTTGGCAGGGGTAAAACATGGAGTTAGCTAAGATCAGTAAGTAATGCATTGTTAAAGGGAAATAAGATTTAAAAAAAATGCATGCTTTAATCAGCAGCACTAGTCACATGACTGCTGAATGCATCAGTGGTGGTTTCCCCTCTGAACCAGCAGTGATCTGTGGGTCCCGAGTGGTACTTCCACTGTGTCTTTAACCCCTCTGTGGGGGTTAAACACATAATAGAGCAGGAACACTAGTCTTAAAGTTACATGCTCTGATTAAAACCCTGATGCAGAGCGTGTACATTTTTTTACTATTATGGCCCTTTGAAGGAAATATAAGCAAATTATGCTTTAAAGAGGTTAAACACAATATATGCAAGTGACAGTGCAATAATAAAATGCTTGAACATGTTTCCCTTGATATAGTTTTCCAAATATTTATAAACTTTTGAATGGTTGAACAGATTTGGCTGAAATTCAACGATTTTCCACAGACTAGCAGTGACTTTTTAATTAAATCCATTTATTATTTTTGGGGGGTTATCAAGGGGAATAATACAGTGGGGCAGTTTAAATCACTTAATTATTTAACCCAGTTTGTCTTGGTTTTAAAATGTAAAAATGTCTGAAGTTCTGATAATGTGTAACTTTACTGCTGAAAAAGAGTAATTTGCAATGACGAATATCATTTCTCATTTATCAACTCATTGTACCGCCAGGATGTATTTCCCTTCAGGGCCGTGAGAGCATGTGCTTTTCACTTGACTCCCTTTACTGCTGTTGCTTATGCTTTTTTAGAAATCATAAACTTAACCATATAAATATTGCATACAGAGAAGTGGCAAGTGATATAAAACAATGTTTCTTTTCTTCATGCTGGTCTGTAAATTGTGCGGCTATTGCCTCTTACAAAGTTTGCTGGAAAGCATTCTTGTTGCCTAGGAGACAGCTGAACTGTACACTTGCTGTCAGAGAATGGCTCAGCTGGGGGTCAGTGGTTGGGGCACTTAATGCAGCTATGGAAGAAGGTGGTCAGATGACACTATATGGGTGAGGGCAAACAAACGGTGCAAAAACATTTGACAAATGGTCCTTAAAGGGATAGTAAACAGCAAAAATGTTATTGTTTAAACAGATACATAATCCCTTTATTTACCATTCCCCAGTTTAGCACAACCAACACTGTTATAGAATTATACTTTTTACCTCTGTAATTACCTTGTATCTTGCATTTCAGGCAATTAGTGCTGACTCTTAAATAACTCCACGTGCATGAGCACAATGTTATTTGTTATGAAACACATGAACCAACACCCTCTAGTTGTGAAAAACTGTCAAATGCATTCAGATAAGAGGTGGCCTTCAAGGGCTTAGAAATTATCATATGAGCCTACCTAGGTATTCTTAGTTTAGCAAATTTGATAATAAAGGTCAATTTAAAAAGTTATTTAAAATTACATACTCTATCTGAATCATGAAAGTTTTATTTAGACTTTACTATCCCTTTAATATACAGGAATGCAGGGTGCTAAACACATGAGTCATCATTCAGCCCATTTACAGTAAGATGCCATACTGCGCAAATAGCAGGACATCCTTACATGAGGTGCCATACTAATCTGGGGACAGAGGTGGCCCTTAGAGACAGGGGAAATATAATAGTTTCTAATGCCTTAGACGCTGTTGATATGTGGACACGGTAAGTGACCAGCATCCTCGTGCACTGTTCAGTCTTTATATGCCGTTTATGACAGCTGCAAAGTGCGCATGTGTAGTCGCTTCTGACAGCCGTGCATATGCCACAGTTAAATGCACCTCTGAATGCAGACAAGTACTCAAGCGATTAACTCTTGCAATGTAGTGTCACATGCAATTTAAAGGGATATTACAGCCAAAATAAAAAAACCACATGGATGCATTTCAGTATTGAACAGAAGCAATTTTGTAATATACATGCATTAGCAAAAATGCTTCTAATAAAAGCTATAGCTGTTTCAAAAGTGTATTTAAGTATGCACCATGCACCAGCATTTTAAAAACAACACTTGTTCGGAGAGCCTAAGGTGCTTGTACCATCTGGTAATGACTCAATTTGTTAATTGCTGACATGATACAAGCCCCACTGATGATTTAAAATGTGGATGCAGTGAAAATATCTAGCTATGCTTCACATGCATCTGCAGAGAAAAATGTTAGCACTAAAACAGTGATAAGTCTTAATAGAAGCATTTTTGTGAATACTTGTATATTGCAAATAAGTTTCTAATAAAAAATGTCATAAATCTATGTGCATTTATATTTTGACTGGAATGTCCCTTTAAGATTTAAAGGGACCTGAAACCCAAAATCATGATTCAGATGGAAACCTTTTTAAATTTGTAGTCACTTATTTACTGTTAACAAATTTGCTTCATTATTCTTTGTTGAAGTGATATCTACATAGGTAGCGTGCACATGTCTGGAGCAATACAGGACACAAAATACTGCTGCCATCTAGTGCTCTTGCTAATGTATAGTATTCTTGCAAAACTGCTGCCATATAGCACTACCCCAGAGGCAGAACTTTTTTTTTTCACTTTCTGCGATGAGATTTGTTTTTAGTGATGATTTTTCTGCAGGTCATTTTTAAATCAAAATCAATTTTAAATTAAGCAGTTACACTAAAGCACCAGTTCAATTGCAATGTGTTGGTTAACTGGAGAATAAAGCCATTTTTAAAGTTTTATAATATAGTGCAGTAGTTGAAAATTGCATTGCAAATTAGCTGTAGACGAAAAAAAAAAATTATAAAATGTCTCTTGAATAAATGTATTTCGGTTTCTCTTAGTCTAACAAACAAAAAGTAGTAATAAAAAAGGAGCATTGCTCATAAGAATGTCTTACATTTAAAAAAACATAATTTATGCTTACCTGATAAATTCCTTTCTTCTGTTGTGTGATCAGTCCACGGGTCATCATTACTTCTGGGATATTATCTGCTCCCCTACAGGAAGTGCAAGAGGATTCACCCAGCAGAGTTGCTATATAGCTCCTCCCCTCTACGTCACCTCCAGTCATTCGACCAAAGACCAACGAGAAAGGAGAAGCCAAGGGTGTAGTGGTGACTGAATTATAATTTAAAAAATATGTACCTGCCTTACAAAACAGGGCGGGCCGTGGACTGATCACACAACAGAAGAAAGGAATTTATCAGGTAAGCATAAATTATGTTTTCTTCTGTTATGTGTGATCAGTCCACGGGTCATCATTACTTCTGGGATACCAATACCAAAGCAAAAGTACACGGATGACGGGAGGGATAGGCAGGCTCATTATACAGAAGGAACCACTGCCTGAAGAACCTTTCTCCCAAAAATAGCCTCCGAAGAAGCAAAAGTGTCAAATTTGTAAAATTTGGAAAAAGTATGAAGCGAAGACCAAGTTGCAGCCTTGCAAATCTGTTCAACAGAGGCCTCATTCTTAAAGGCCCAAGTGGAAGCCACAGCTCTAGTGGAATGAGCTGTAATTCTTTCAGGAGGCTGCTGTCCAGCAGTCTCATAGGCTAAACGTATTATGCTACGAAGCCAAAAAGAGAGAGAGGTAGCAGAAGCTTTTTGACCTCTCCTCTGTCCAGAATAAACGACAAACAGGGAAGAAGTTTGGCGAAAATCTTTAGTTGCCTGCAAGTAGAACTTGAGGGCACGAACTACATCCAGATTGTGTAGAAGACGTTCCTTCTTTGAAGAAGGATTTGGACACAAAGATGGAACAACAATCTCTTGATTGATGTTCCTGTTAGAGACAACCTTAGGTAAGAACCCAGGTTTAGTACGCAGAACTACCTTGTCTGAGTGAAAGATCAGATAAGGAGAATCACAATGTAGGGCTGATAACTCAGAGACTCTTCGAGCCGAGGAAATAGCCATTAAAAATAGAACTTTCCAAGATAACAATTTTATATCAATGGAATGAAGGGGTTCAAACGGAACACCCTGTAAAACGTTAAGAACTAAGTTTAAACTCCATGGCGGAGCAACAGTTTTAAACACAGGCTTGATCCTAGCTAAAGCCTGACAAAAGGCCTGGATGTCTGAATTTTCTGACAGACGCCTGTGTAACAAGATGGACAGAGCTGAGATCTGTCCCTTTAATGAGCTAGCCGATAAACCCTTTTCTAAACCTTCTTGTAGAAAAGACAATATCCTAGGAATCCTAACCTTACTCCAGGAGTAATCTTTGGATTCACACCAGTATAGGTATTTACGCCATATTTTATGGTAAATCTTTCTGGTAACAGGCTTCCTAGCCTGTATAAGGGTATCAATAACCGACTCAGAAAAACCACGTTTTGATAAAATCAAGCGTTCAATTTCCAAGCAGTCAGCTTCAGAGAAGTTAGACTTTGATGTTTGAATGGACCCTGAATCAGAAGGTCCTGTCTTAGAGGTAGAGACCAAGGCGGACAGGATGACATGTCCACTAGATCTGCATACCAAGTCCTGCGCGGCCATGCAGGCGCTATTAGAATCACTGATGCTCTCTCCTGTTTGATTTTGGCAATCAATCGAGGAAGCAGCGGGAAGGGTGGAAACACATAAGCCATCCTGAAGTTCCAAGGTGCTGTCAAAGCATCTATCAGAACCGCTCCCGGATCCCTGGATCTGGATCCGTAGCGAGGAAGTTTGGCGTTCTGGCGAGACGCCATGAGATCTATCTCTGGTTTGCCCCAACGTCGAAGTATTTGGGCAAAGACCTCCGGATGAAGTTCCCACTCCCCCGGATGAAGAGTCTGGCGACTCAAGAAATCCGCCTCCCAGTTCTCCACTCCCGGGATGTGGATTGCTGACAGGTGGCAAGAGTGAGACTCTGCCCAGCGAATTATCTTTGATACTTCCATCATTGCTAGGGAGCTTCTTGTCCCTCCCTGATGGTTGATGTAAGCTACAGTCGTGATGTTGTCCGACTGAAACCTGATGAACCCCCGAGTCTTTAACTGGGGCCAAGCTAGAAGGGCATTGAGAACTGCTCTCAATTCCAGAATGTTTATTGGCAGGAGACTTTCCTCCTGACTCCATTGTCCCTGAGCCTTCAGAGAATTCCAGACAGCGCCCCAACCTAGAAGGCTGGCGTCTGTTGTTACAATTGTCCAGTCCGGCCTGCTGAACGGCATCCCCCTGGACAGATGTGGCCGAGAAAGCCACCATAGAAGAGAGTTTCTGGTCTCTTGATCCAGATTCAGAGTGGGGGACAAATCTGAGTAATCCCCATTCCACTGACTCAGCATGCACAATTGCAGAGGTCTGAGATGTAGGCGTGCAAAGGGTACTATGTCCATTGCTGCTACCATTAAGCCGATCACCTCCATGCATTGAGCTACTGACGGGAGTTGAATGGAATGAAGGACACGGCATGTATTTAGAAGCTTTGTTAATCTGTCTTCTGTCAGATAAATCTTCATTTCTACAGAATCTATAAGAGTCCCCAAGAATGGAACTCTTGTGAGAGGCAAGAGAGAACTCTTCTTTTCGTTCACTTTCCATCCATGCGACCTTAGAAATGCCAGAACTAACTCTGTATGAGACTTGGCAGTTTGAAAGCTTGAAGCTTGTATCAGAATGTCGTCTAGGTACGGAGCTACCGAAATTCCTCGCGGTCTCAGAACCGCTAGAAGAGCACCCAGAACCTTTGTGAAGATTCTTGGAGCCGTAGCCAATCCGAATGGAAGGGCTACAAACTGGTAATGCCTGTCTAAGAAGGCAAACCGTAGATACCGGTAATGATCTTTGTGAATCGGTATGTGAAGGTAAGCATCCTTTAAATCCACTGTGGTCATGTACTGACCCTTTTGGATCATGGGTAAGATTGTCCGAATAGTTTCCATTTTGAACGATGGAACTCTTAGGAATTTGTTTAGGATCTTTAAATCCAAGATTGGCCTGAAAGTTCCCTCTTTTTTGGGAACCACAAACAGGTTTGAGTAAAACCCTTGTCCTTGTTCCGACCGCGGAACCGGATGGATCACTCCCATTAATAATAGATCTTGTACACAGCGTAGAAACGCGTCTTTCTTTATTTGGTTTGTTGACAACCTTGACAGATGAAATCTCCCTCTTGGGGGAGATAATTTGAAGTCTAGAAGGTATCCCTGAGATATGATCTCTAGCGCCCAGGGATCCTGGACATCTCTTGCCCAAGCCTGGGCGAAGAGAGAGAGTCTGCCCCCCACTAGATCCGGTTCCGGATCGGGGGCCCTCGGTTCATGCTGTCTTAGGGGCAGCAGCAGGTTTTCTGGCCTGCTTGCCCTTATTCCAGGACTGGTTAGGTTTCCAGCCTTGTCTGTAACGGGCAACAGCTCCTTCCTGTTTTGGTGTAGTGGAAGTTGATGCTGCACCTGCTTTGAAATTCCGAAAGGGACGAAAATTAGACTGTCTAGCCTTAGCTTTGGCTTTGTCTTGAGGTAGAGCGTGGCCCTTACCTCCTGTAATGTCAGCGATAATTTCTTTCAAACCGGGCCCAAATAAAGTTTGCCCCTTGAAAGGTATATTAAGTAATTTGGACTTAGAAGTTACATCAGCCGACCAGGATTTTAGCCACAGCGCCCTACGTGCCTGAATGGCGAATCCTGAATTCTTAGCCGTAAGTTTGGTTAAATGTACTACGGCCTCCGAAATGAATGAATTAGCTAGTTTAAGGACTCTAAGCCTGTCCGTAATGTCGTCCAGCGTAGCGGAACTAAGGTTCTCTTCCAGAGACTCAATCCAAAATGCTGCCGCAGCCGTAATCGGCGCGATGCATGCAAGGGGTTGCAATATAAAACCTTGTTGAACAAACATTTTCTTAAGGTAACCCTCTAATTTTTTATCCATAGGATCTGAAAAAGCACAGCTATCCTCCACCGGGATAGTGGTGCGCTTAGCTAAAGTAGAAACTGCTCCCTCCACCTTAGGGACCGTTTGCCATAAGTCCCGTGTGGTGGCGTCTATTGGAAACATCTTTCTAAATATTGGAGGGGGTGAGAACGGCACACCGGGTCTATCCCACTCCTTAGTAACAATTTCAGTTAATCTCTTAGGTATAGGAAAAACGTCAGTACTCGCCGGTACCGCAAAGTATTTATCCAACCTACACATTTTCTCTGGTATTGCAACAGTGTTACAATCGTTAAGAGCCGCTAAGACCTCCCCTAGTAATACACGGAGGTTTTCCAATTTAAATTTAAAATTTGAAATATCTGAATCCAATCTGCTTGGATCAGAACCGTCACCTACAGAATGAAGCTCTCCGTCCTCATGCTCTGCAAGCTGTGACGCAGTATCAGACATGGCCCTAGAATTATCAGCGCACTCTGTTCTCACCCCAGAGTGATCACGCTTGCCTCTTAGTTCTGGTAACTTAGCCAAAACTTCAGTCATAACAGTAGCCATATCTTGTAATGTTATCTGTAATGGCTGCCCAGATGTATTAGGCGCCATTATATCACGCACCTCCCGGGCGGGAGACGCAGGTACTGACACGTGAGGCGAGTTAGACGGCATAACTCTCCCCTCGCTATTTGGTGAAATTTGTTCAATTTGTACAGATTGGCTTTTATTTAAAGTAGCATCAATACAGTTAGTACATAAATTTCTATTGGGCTCCACCTTGGCATTGGAACAAATGACACAGGTATCTTCCTCTGAATCAGACATGTTTGACACACTAGCAATAAACATGCAACTTGGTTACAATCTTATTTCACAAAAACGTACTGTGCCTCAAAGAAGCACTAAACGATTAAATGACAGTTGAAATAATGAACTGAAAAACAGTTATAGCATCACTCTTTAAAAACAACACAACTTGTTAGCAAAGGTTTGTTCCCATTAGTAAAGTAACACTAATTAAATTTTAAACATAAAAATCACAGAGCAACGTTTTAAAACACAGTCACTACATAAGTCTCACAGCTCTGCTGAGAGAATCTACCTCCCTTCAAAGAAGTTTGAAGACCCCTGAGTTCTGTTAGAGATGAACCGGATCATGCAGAAAATACAAGAGTAACTGACTGGAAATTTTTGATGCGTAGCAAAGAGCGCCAAAAACGGCCCCTCCCCCTCACACACAGCAGTGAGAGAGAAACGAAACTGTCATAATCAAAACAAGCAAACTGCCAAGTGGAAAAAATAATGCCCAAATATTTATTCACTCAGTACCTCAGAAATGCAAACGATTCTACATTCCAGCAAAAACGTTTAACATGAATTAAATACCTATTAAAAGGTTTAATGTACTTTTACAGAGTAATTCCGGTGAAATACCATCCCCAGAATACTGAAGTGTAGAGTATACATACATGTCATTATAACGGTATGGCAGGATTTTCTCATCAATTCCATTCAGAAAATAAAAACTGCTACATACCTCAATGCAGATTCAACTGCCCGCTGTCCCCTGATCTGAAGCTTTTACCTCCCTCAGATGGCCGAGAAACAGCAATATGATCTTAACTACTCCGGTTAAAATCATAAGAAAAACTCTGGTAGATTCTTCTTCAAACTCTGCCAGAGAAGTAATAACACGCTCCGGTGCTATTGTAAAATAACAAACTTTTGATTGAAGTTATAAAAACTAAGTATAATCACCATAGTCCTCTCACACCTCCTATCTAGTCTTTGGGTGCAAGAGAATGACTGGAGGTGACGTAGAGGGGAGGAGCTATATAGCAACTCTGCTGGGTGAATCCTCTTGCACTTCCTGTAGGGGAGCAGATAATATCCCAGAAGTAATGATGACCCGTGGACTGATCACACATAACAGAAGAAAAACAGCTTTGAAGACTGGGAAAGGCTACAAAGCGCCAGTAACTCAATGCACTGCTGCTTCGCAGAGCTAATGCATATTTGAATGTTCACTTGAAACAGCACTTTGTTGTGGATGCACTGGGGACAGTCTACACTAGAATAGTTATTGTTTTAAAAGATAATCACTTTTTTACCCATTCCCCAGTTTTGCATAACCAACACAGTTATATTTATATATTTTTTACCTCTGTGATCATCTTGTATCTAAGCCTCTGCAAACTGCCCCTTAATTCAGTTCTTTTGACAGACTTGCAGTTTAGCCAATCAGTGATGGCTCCCAGGTAACTTCACGTGCATGAGCACAGTGTTATCTATATGAAAAACTTGAACTAACACCCTCTGGTGGTGAAAAACCTGTTAAAATGCATTCTTAAGAGGCGGCCTTCAAGGTCTAAGAAATTAGCATATGAACCTCCTAGGTTAAGCTTTCAACTAAGAATACCAAGAGAACAAAGAAAAATTGGTGATAAAAGTAAATTGGAAAATTGTTTAAAATTACATGCCCTATCTGAATCATTAAATTTTTTTTGGACTAGACTGTCCCTTTAAGAAAAACGTACACATTGCAGCCAGAGCACAGCTCTGTTTGAAGAGAAACAGCCTAATGTGCAGCAGTGCTGCAAAGTTAAAACGCCAACAGTTCCTGCATTTGTCCTGTTCTTTCTGCAGACATGATGCATTTTCTGCAATGACATCTCAGATCAAAGAGTAATTGGTAAATTTATCAATAGAAGTAAATCGAAAGTTGTTTTTATTTTTTTGTTAAGAATAAAACAATAAAATAAACCTACTTTAAGTTTTAAATGGTACAGAGTAATTATACCACATCTATGCATTAACTTATATAGGCATTCTTATATATAAATATTTACAATTAAAATACTTTTTAGCACAAAGTAAAATTCTAAGGGTCTAGGCATATGTATGTGTATTGCAGAAATGGAATTTGAGAAAAATGCAAATTTATTTTTAACAAACCATAGTAAAGCTTGGACTGCTGCCTTGAAATTGTGCAGCCGAAGGAATTACTGGAATTGCAAGGTTGTTTGGTTTGGAGGACACCGTTTGATCCAGAGAAACCAGTTGAATATTAATATTGGTGACTGTAGCAAAACAAAGGGAAATTCTAATGCAAAAAAAAATACAATTAGAGTATGTAATTTTTGCATTAGTGGACCTGAATAACTATGGCCTAGTTTACAACAGCAAAAGAAAAAGGTCTATACATTTAACCCCTTAAGGACCAGCGACGTACCCTGTATGTCACTGGCCTTTTTTTTGGGACTTGATTGCTTTTTAGCGCGGTCTTGCCACCAGCGTTGAGACTGCTCTATTACACAAAGCCTGCTGGAGGGAGTGAATTAATAGCGTGTTCTTGCTAGACTTGTGCTATTATGTCCTGAAAAAACCCTTAACGACCAGTGACATACAGGGTACATTGTGGTCATTAAGGGGTTAACCCCTTACATTGTGGTCATTAAGGGGTTAACCCCCCCCCCCATAGGAACAATCCCATTCAGGAGATGCAGCTCCCAAACATAACACAGCCAGCCAAACCAGTCAGGAGCAGCAGATACACGTTTCTGCTTGGCAGTGGAAAGCAGGAATTTAAATTCATCTATACAGTATTTTTAATGCCTTTGCTGGGCTTAAATGCATAGTTATGTAGGGTTAGTAATATGTAAATCTGTACATGATCTCACAAAGTTATTTTTTTTTTAATTAGACTGTCCCTTATCTTTTATAAAAGATACAAAAAAGAGGAGTAAGGCAGGGCAGCAACTAACTCATTTTCATAATCTATTAATCAGCCGATTATTTTTTCAATTAATCGGATAATAAAAAAAAAGTCAATATTTTCCCCATATTTTAAATAAAATCCACATACTAAGTCTTACAAATATAAACTTCAGACTAAAACTTTACATTAACACAACTGTTTGTCCAATTTGTTAAGCAGCAGAACACATTTTTATAATTAAGTGAAACAAAACCATAAACTGTTTGAAAAGAGGTAGAACTAGAAAGAGTTAGACTATCACTGTTTATAACATTCTGTTATTCACTCTTTCAGAAACTTTGCATTGAAATACAAACAGGTCAACATGTCCACGTGCTACCGGCTGAGGCTGGCTCTCTTTTTGCAAATTATTTTGCCTGCAGTAGAAGAGGCGCTCAGATAGTGTTAAGTTGCCAGAGATGCATAATTAGCGTTTAGCAATTTAACCAAGGTGGGATTTTTATCTTTGTTAGCTCCACCAATGCAAGTGTTTTCCTCCTCGGCAAGGGGTCTCTTAATAAGGTAAGCCTGGACTTATCTATATGCAATAGTAAATAACCAGCTATAAGGTTAGGAAACAAATATCTAGTCCGCTCTTAAAATAACAAATATATACTTATAGAGGTTGAATCTGGTACATATCACAATTTATTAAAAATATAAAAAAATAAAATAAATTATGCTTACCAGATAATTTAATTTCCTTCTGTATAAGGAGAGTCCCCAGCATCATTCCATACTGTTGGGAAACTTATACCCAAGCTCTAGAGGACACTGAATGATAACTGGAGAGACAAAAAGAGAGTCGGACCCTAATCTGAGGGCACACCAGCCTGCAAAACCCCTCTCCCGGAGGCTGCTTCAGCTGAAGCAAAAACATTTAACCTGTAAAATTTAGAAAAACTATGTAAGGAGGACCAGGTAGCCGCCTTGCAAATCTGATCCATAGATGTCTCGTTCTTAAAGGCCCAAGAGGAAACCACAGCTCTAGTAGAATGAGCTGTAATTCTCTGAGGAGGCCTATGCCCCGCTGTCTCATAAGCTAAGCGGATAACACTCCTTAACCACATCCAAATTATGAAGCAAACGTTCCTTCGAAGGAGGAGGATTAGCGACAAGGAAGGAACCACAATCTTTTGATTGATGTTGCGGCGGTCAGGCATGACCTTAGGAAGAAAACCTAACTTAGTACGTAGGACAGCCTTATCAGAATGGAACACCAGATAAGGAGGCTCACATTGCAAAGCAGCAATCTCAGAGACTCTGCGCACAAAAACAATAGCCAGTAGGAAAAGCACCTTCCAGGACAACAACTTAATGTCAATTTCATGCATAGGCTCAAACGGAGCCCGTTGCAAAACCTTAAGAACAAGACTCAGACTCCAAGGAGGAGCCTTAGATCTAAACACAGGTCTGATTCTAATCAGAGCCTTAACAAAGGACTGTACATCAGGAAGCTCCGAGAGATTCTTGTGCAGTAAAACAGACAGGGTCGAAATCTGTCCCCTCAGGGAACTGGTAGAAAGAACCTTCTCTAGTCCATCCTGGAGAAACGATAGGATCCTGGCAACCTTAACTTTATGCCAGGGGAATCCACGCTCTTCACACCAGAATAAGTAGGTTCTCCACACCTTATGATAGATGCGACAAGTAACCGGCTTACGAGTTTGAATGAGAGCATCAATAACTCTCTCAGAAAAACCTCTTTTGGCTAGGACTAAGCATTTAATCTCCACGCCTCAGAGAATCTAGATTTTTTAAATAACTTTTTATTGAGGTTTTGAGATATAAACAACATACAATGATCGCCTTGTAACATCAAGGACATATATAGCATTGGTTAAGGTACATTGACATTTGTAGGAAAAAAGAAAAAAAACACAACAATGCATTACAATAGATAGGTTTCTTAAACCTTTATTTTATAACATAGCTTAGTTGGCTGACTAATTGGGTGGCCACTTTTGGGTCAAATGGTCACGAAAACTGAAAGACATATGGTAGTCAGGTGAGCAGCCACTTTTGGGCTTTATAATTATATTAAATAGAAGATAATCCCCACATCCATAGGGAAAATACTCTATGACCTTCTAATTCAAAAGAAACAGGATGTGGAGAGTTAGCTCTTGTGATGGCCATACTTAGACCAAAGTATGAGGGTAGGGGGGGGCGAAATCAGCAGGCGAGAGCCGCTCAGAGTATAGGGGATGATGGGGGGAGGAGGGGGGGCAGAGCCTTCTATACTAGAACAGAAAAGGGGTCAGGGGTGTGGGAAATAATTAGATGGTATGCATAGAGGGTTAGCTATATTTAATGATAGGCATCAATGGCAGGGTATAAAGACCATCCGCTGTGCAACTTAGTGTTGCACAATACATAACCTAGTTTAGGTGCTCAGTCAGGGCAGAAACTAGTATAGTACAGTAAGGGAAAATGTTGCTTACTATTATTACTTAAACATAATACAGAGTTATAACAATAGTAATAAAAAAATGAAATAAAACTAGACTGTCTCCAAGTAAGTATATAGGCAAAGTATTATAAACATCCAGAAATTTTTTTGGTAGTTTCATATATACTGTATGGAAGCTTTGAATAATGGCAAACAATACACCTTGTGGACAAAGTAAATATCCCCATAGATAGTCAGCAGTTTTATATGAATGTATATGTAGCTCACCAGTAACTCATGCAAGTATATGAGAAGAGGGAGGTACTAAGTATGATGTTATAGTATACAATAAATCCTACCGTGTCTCGTTCGTGATACTGGCCAATGGCATATTAGTCATATCAGCAATGCTTTGCTACCTATACATGGAAAATAGCAACAATGACACAATGACAGAACTTACATAACATTGTATATGGGTATTTAGTAGCGATATGGCCACCAAGGGGCAGTAGAAAGCATCATCCCTCTTTCTACTAGACTTGTTGTTGATCTATGAGGAATATGGGTACATGCTATATATGGCATGCTATCTAAACGTAAGCGTATTCCATGAGTAAAAATTGACCCCTCTCTAGCTTCAAATAGTACAAATCATATAATTAGAACCTGAGGAGGGGTGATGGATGAAATGGTTTTAGATATGGTTAGTTATTTTTAGGCAGATAAACACCATGGGCAGTCCGGGGAATATACATTCACTCTCTTGACTTGATGTATCTCCCCCAAAATTCCTTAAGGCAATATGGGTCTTAGCGCGGTCTCAGGCTTGAAGAAGGAATACGTATGTCGTCTTAACAGATAGTAAGTGTACATAATGATGGTGCCTAGATTAGCATCTTATAACACACTCACACACAGGGGGCTGTTTCGGCCGCCAACAGCACCCCACCAACATGAAACAATTTGGCACAGGCTAGTCAGACATCACCCACCTTAGTAACTAGAGGCTGTCAAGAGAATAGTCATTGTAACTCAGCTATGAATTATACAAGCAAGCCATATCACGCTACTTACTCTGAATTCTAGCTGTAGAACCTACCTGCTAAGTGGATATGAACTAAAATATTGAGTGAACATTAAGATTACCCATGTTGTACACAGGCAAATATAAAATATAACAGAGTTTACCAATAGATCTAGATTACCAAAAACTTATTTACATATTGCTGGTTCTTTACCCTCTATATAGGATCAATTTTAGGAGGCATAAATATAAAAGGAGGCACATCTCAAGGACATTTCCCTTCATGTACTGTGCAAACAATGTTATAATGAGTGAAAAGCAATCAAGTTTCAAATTTGCTATCATAATCAGTAAATATCATTGACCCCTTCATATACTAACAGGTGCGGTAAGGGAACAAAAGAAACAACAAGTGCTGTCCATTTAGACTATGCTAAAGTTTTGTCAAATAAACAAGTAATAACAAAGCCTATAACACCAAGCTGATAAATTATAATAATGAAGAAGAAGGATATAGAGGATTCAACCTGCTCCGACTAAACTATGCAATTAACTGTAATGCAGGAGAGAATGAATATCAGACATAACTGTTGTCGTCAGTAAAATGAAATACTATTTTCCCTTCCTTAGTGTGCCTGTACCCTGTACTCTAAATGGAGCCTAAGGGTCAAGAGGGGACATTTTGTCTGTAGAGGTGAAGAGTATCCTAAGGGTGTATATGATTAGTGACTAGGTGGGGTTTAAAAGGAAATGTGGGCTGCATTCCATCTCCCTAATATAATAAGAACTAAATTGAGATCCCCAAGTTACTGCAATGTAGTGCCTATAGGATATATTATGAATAGTAGGTCGCAAGAAAAGGAGTTCTCTAGTTATTTTAAAATATATCGGGTAGCTCCCTGCCAGATTAGTATTTTTGCAACAAAAGATGTGAGATAATATCCGAGTTTACAAGAGCAGGAACCATTTCACTATATGTGTACAAAAACCAACAGGGCTCTAGAGGGAGTTATAAGCTAGTAATCAGTAAAAACATAGTACCATATAGTAGTGTAGTGAGAGCTGAATATTCATACATGTAAACCTTGGGAAGTCCTCATACTAGTTATAATAGGGGGAGTTTAGATTTAGGCAGCCTAGGAGACAGATAAAAAAGGAAGGATAAGGACCCTATGCAAACAGACAACAAATGACCCATAGAACTAGGGCATAATAAATCCCCTCTAATTGTAGGCAACATATGTACAGAATAGTATATAACAAGAATGAGGGCATATCTCAGGCTATTAGCCATCATCATCAAGTAATAATGTCCTCCTTAAACTCTCCTCAGAAGAATATGTGAAGCGTTCCAGAGCCGTGAATACCTTAGAACAAGGCATCCCACGGAGTGTACATATCATAACTAGACGAACCCAACTCTGCCATTACATCTATAGGGGAGTCTCATAAATGTGATTTTCCAGGGCCCCATATGTTGGAGAGAGAGAAGTTTGTAAATTGGCCCTGCATTCAATAGGTCTGAGCTCCACGCCTCGGACAGCAACACAGGTTTGTCCCATATGGCCAAGAAGGGCTTAGATGATCCCAGCATTGTGTAAGGTAGGAGCTGAGTGAATACTATTTTGGGCCGTGGGAAGTTTCTAGTCAATCAGCTTCTCCCTTTTGTCTTCGTCGCCTGTTCCCTCCCTAACTCCTACCGCTGGTTGATACTGAGGGGATAATGGTGCGAGGTCTGGTTCCTTAAGCTTTACTCCTGTAGTAGCGTATGGTAACCGCTGCTGCGGCTCATGGTCAGCGTTGAGCTCCGACATTGCCTCAATCAGGCCTGCAGGTAAGTCTTGGGGGACATCCTGATGTCTCCCTTAGTAGGGCAGCTAGAAAACTACCTCAGGGTGTGAATAAGATCCGCCTGTTGTCGGTCGAAGCGGGAGCCAAGCTCGGCCAAGATGCAAGCCAGATCCATTTTTGCCCCTGAGTAGAGGTGTTGCCGTTAAGGGTTCAGAGAAGTAGGGTGTGTATTAATCACTTAAAAAATGCGAAAGCTGATGGTTCCCACTATGTGCCGCAAATTGTAATAGTACTTGACCTCAATGAGTGGTAGTGCCTTACTTGTAACACCTGGTGTGAGCCTCCAGAGCCCCAAAGTTGGTAGATTAACGACCCAGAGTGAAGTCCATACTTAAATAGCAGTCCGCCGCGTGGCTTCTCAATCAGACCTATGTTAGTCGTGCTGTCGGAAACATAGTTCTTGGAGTCCATTAGAGGTTTGAAGTAAAGATCAGAGAGTTAGTGTGCAAGTTACGCTCCGGTATAGTTAAAAAAAACCTAGAGAAGAAGACCAGATTCCAAAAGGAATACCGGAGCTCCATTAAAATGTGTCCTTCCATTGTGGTAGTTGGCTCCAACCCCATCCCCCCCCCCCCCGAGAATCTAGATTTTGATAAACAAAAGAACTTGTTCCAGCAGATCCCTGTGCACAGGTTACTTCCATGGAGGAGAAGACATCCCCACCAGATCCACGGCCACAATGGAGCTATCAGTATCACCGATGCCTGCTCCTGCTTGATGCGGGCCACTACACGCGGAAGGAGTGGTAACGGCGGGAAAAGGTAAATTAGATTGAACCTCCAAGGCACCGCTAATGCATCTATTAACTCTGCCTGAGGATCCCTGGACCTTGACCTATATCTGGGTAGCTTGGTATTGAGAGGAGACGCCATGAAATCTATCCCCGGCGTCCCCCACCTGCAATATATCTCCACAAACACCTCGGGATGGAGAGACCATTCCCCCGGATGAAAGGATTGTCTGCTGACAAATCCGCTTGCCAGTTGTCCACACCCGGAATGTGGATCACTGACAGCGAACATCTGTGGGCCTCCGCCCACTCCAGAATCCAAGAAACTTCCCTCATTGCTAGGGAGCTTCTCGTCCCCCCTGAAGGTTGATGTAAGCCACCAAGGTTATATTGTCTGATTGGATCAATCTTAAATCGAAAGGCTGGTTCCTCCACAGTAGGAGGCTTAGAGGTAGCAGACTCAGACCCAGAAAGTTCACCCTCTGAAATCTCAGAGTGTGACTCATCCTTGAAAACAGATAAATCCAATAAATCACTTGATGACCCCTGGGCAGGAGAGCTTTGTCTAACCTTTTGCTTGCATTTGGCAGGGTGAGGTAAAGCACTAAGGGCCTCAGACACCGTCGTCTTTAACTTTAATGGGTATGCACCTCATGGGATGGCAAGTCCTCAGAGGTGGACGACTCAGTGGTACTAAAGAGGTTAACCTTCTTAGACCTAATAACTTTGTCAAGGCATGTGGAACATAATTGAGAGGGTGGGCATACCAAGGCCTCCTCACAATATAAATGGGTATTACTATTTGGAATAGAGGGAGTACCCTTCAGAATATCAGAATCCTTCATAGCTTAAGCTAATGACAGTAGGACACAGAATAAAACAATCTTTTTATTTCTCACAAAAACAGCACCTTTATACTCCCAATGGCTGGGGTACTCACCACCTTCTAGACCCAGATAATACAGAGAAAAAGCGTCTTCTCCAACAGCCAGCTCGGTAAGGAAAGAGGAAATGAAAGTGAGACCACTCCCGGTCACGTAGTGCGCAAGGCAGGACCGCCCCTGATATCAGAAAAAGCGCGCCAAGCTACAAGCTGTGCAGCGTTCAAAATGAAAGTAAAAACCTTTGTGTTCCAGCCACATAACAAACAGTCTATGAGCCCAATAAAATCTCTCACATAAAGCAGCATAAAATCAAAGCAACACATTTGATTAATCCCCACTGTTCAATAATCCCCCTCAGGAGATATTAACCCATGATTCTATTAAGATAAAAGGAGCCACACTGTGACCCTGTCTTCTAGCGTTTCCAACATATGTAAAAATTGAAACGATTTTACCAGAATCCATGCTGTGGAACAGAAACACAGCCTCTCAAGTGTGACAGTCTTGTAGCAACGCTCCTGACATGGACTTGAGTAAAGAAAACAAGCAGGCAGTGAAACCTGTCAACACGGATTGCTTAAGGAGCTGTTAGCAGGTAGTCTGGATGGGCTCACAGAAAGACTCTCCCTGCATCTCCAGACTCTAACTTTCGTCAATGCTCTCACTGAGAGGCTGATAAAACTACTTAAAACTCCAGTCCCATATCGAAGGGCAGATACCCCTCCTAAGGAACTACTCCGAAATCTTCTGACACTTCTCTGCCATCCTTCTGTGACAAAAGGCAAATAATGACTGGGGGATGGGGGAAGTGGGAGAGGTATTTAAGCCTTTGGCTAAGGGTGTCTTTGCCTCCTCCTCATGGTAGCCAGGTTCAGTATTTCCCAACAGTAAGGAATGATGCCGTGGACTCTCCTTATATTAAGAAAGAAAAGAAAAAAACACATTTTAAAAAGTCAAGGATATATATCAAAAACAGGACAAAGCCTTACACATTTATCAATACATTACATATAATCAAAAATAGCATGCTATCTGCTAATAATTGTGCAAATAGATAATAGTGCACATCATTTCAAATAACTCCCAGCAATATAGAGCCAGGTGTAAATAACAAGCTCTGCACTATATCATGCAAAGCATAATATAAATCACCTGATTTAATATTCAAAAAAATCCAAATGATGACTCCTATTATTTCTGGGTTGCAAACAAGTTATTGAGCTGATGTTCATTCCTGAGAGTGCGCTTTTCTTCTGTATGTATTTAGTTTCCCTTAAGAGAAAAAAGGAAACTAGACGTGGACTCCTTTCCCAATGTGCTTATAGAATATGGCTGCACCTCACTGACGAGGCTCAATGAAGGCTGAAACGATTGTCTGGGGTTGCCATGTTCCTTGTACAGAGGGGGGATTGCCTGGTATTTTGGGGGCTGGACTGACCTTGTTAGGTGGGATCAGATTGATATACTTCAGGAAAGTTCTTAACTGTGAAAAGCATAATTGGGCTAAAAGAAGCTGCAACCAAGTGGTAAATCCCCATACAACAAGCTAACAAGTTATTGAGCAAGTGTTTGTTCCTGAGAGTGCACTTCTCCTTCTGTATGACTCCTCACATATA